>NC_073272.2:143365000-143670000 GCF_029289425.2 Pan paniscus
CATCTTCATAGCTGAGACACCTCACAACCAAACTTCTGTGTTGGTTTTTTGACTACAGTTTTTCCATTGTGTCAAGTCACACAAGTACAATTCTAGCAGCTTTCCAATGTCAACTAGCAGTCATCTCGGACCTCTCTCACATTATCTAGCAAATTCTTTAGCTATGCAAGTGGAATCTCCATCTGAGATACCTGTGCTTGTGTGTATATGTATATGTATGTGTGCTTGCATGAGATATTTTATTTTGCAATGAATTTTACAGTAAGTCATATATAGTATCTACAAAATTGCAACATGGCCGAAATGGCTTGGAATTGAACACAGTATTAACATTTTTGCTATAAGCAAATGTAATCAAATCAGCAGGAGATTTCCAATGTTATTTATTCTAAGGAAGCAGTCTTAATTGTTTTTAAACCATTAAATCTTTTCCTCCAAAGAGATTATGGAACACAAATATACTGACTGGATAAAAGTGGAGACCATCTAGCCTGAACCATTTACATATGAGGAAACTAAGTACCAAAGAAAGGATGAAATTTATTGAATTTTGCACAGCTAATAAGTGATAAAGCCAGCTCTTAAAGCCAGTCCATCGCATTATAACATGTAAGTTTTAATCCCACTTCTACCACCAGCTGTGTATGACTTGGGCAAGTCATTTAAACTCTTGAGTCTCAGTTTTCTTCATTTGCAAAATGAGGATAATAAGGTGCCTATTTTATTATGCTCTTTTGCGAGGATTACATGAAGTGCTTTTTGTGAACATTCCTGGTAAATATAATGTATTATACAAGTATTTCTTATTACCACCATCACCATTTGCTGATACTCAGCACAGTGCTTTTTTCCACTATATATGTAGCTTTTGACTTTGTGTATTGATATTGATATGATTTGGGTGTCCCCACCCAAATCTCATCCTGAATTGTAATCCTCATAATCCCCATAACCTTCACATGTAAAGGGAAAGAACAGGTGGAGGTAATTGAATCATGGAGGTGGTTTCCACCATGTTGTTTTTGTGATAATGAGTGAGTTCTCATGATATCTGATGGTTTTATAATTGGTTCTCCTCCTGTTTGCTCGGCACTTCTCTTTCCTGCTGCCTTGTGAACAAGGTGCCTTTCTTCGCTGTTGCCTTCTGCCATGATTGTAAGTTTCCTTAGGCATTCCCCAGCCATGCTGAACTGTGAGTCAATTAAACCTCTTTTCTTTATAAATTACCCAGTCTCAGATATGTCTTTTTCAGCAGTGTCATAATGGATTAATACAATAAATTGGTACTGAAGTAGTGAGGTGCTGCTGAAAAGATACCCAAAAATATGGAAGCAACTTTGGAACTGGGTGACAGACAGAGTTTGGAACAGTTTGGAGGGCCAGAAGAAGACAGAAAAATGTGGAAAAGTTTGCAACTTCCTAGAGACTTGTTGAATGGGTTTGATGAAGATGCTGATATTTATATGGACAATGAAGTCCAGGCTAAGGTTGGTTTAATTAGAGATGAATAACTTGTTGGGAACTGGAGTAAAGGTGACCCTTGCTATCCTTTAGTAAAGAGACTGGAAGCATTTTGTCCCCACCCTAGAGAACTGTGGAACTTTGAACTTGAGAGAGATGATTTAGGGTATATGGCAGAATAAATTTCTAAGCAGGAAAGCATTCAAGATGTGACTTGGGTGCTCTTAAAAGCATTCAGTTTTATATATTCACAAAGAGATGACTTGGAATGGGAACTTATGTTTAAAAGGGAAGCAGGGCATAAAAGTTTAGAAAACTTGCAGCCTGATGATGTGATATAAAAGAAAAACCCATTTTCTGAGGAGAAATTCAAGCCAGCTGCAGAAATTTGCATAAGTAACTAGCCAAATGTTAATCGCCAAGACAATGGAGAAAATGTCTCCAGGGCATGTCAGAGGTCTTCACGGCAGCCCCTTCCATAACAGGCCCAGAGGCCTAGGAGGAATAAATTGTTTCCTGGGCTGGGCCTAGGGCCTTTCTGCTTCATGCAGTTTAGAGATTTGGTGCCCTGCATCCCAGCCATGGCTAAAAGGGACCAACGTACAGCACAGGCTATTGCTTCAGTGAGTGCAAGCCCCAAGCCTTGGTGGCTTACATGTGGTGTTGGGCCTGTGAGTACACAGCAGTCAAGAACTGAGGTTTCATAACTTCTGCCTAGATTTCAGGGGATGTATGGAAATGCCAGAATATCCAGGCAGAAGTTTGCTGCAGGGGTGAAGCCCTCATGGAGAACCTCTGCTAGGGCAATGCAGAAGAGAAATGTTGGGTTGGAGCCCCCACACAGAGTCCCCACTGGGGCACTGCCTAGTGGAGCTGCGAGAAGAGGGCCACCATTCTCCAGACCCCAGAATGGTATCAATAGATCCACTGACAGCTTTTACCATGCACCTGGAAAAGCTGAAGACACTCAATGCCAGCCTATGAAAGCAGCTGGGAGGGGGGCTGTACCCTGCAAAGCCACAGGGTTGGAGCTTCCCAAGGCCATGGGAGCCCACCTTTTGCATCCGCAGAACCTTGGTGTGGGACATGGAGTCAAAAAAGATCACTTTGAAGCTTTAAGGTTTGACTGCCCCACTGGATTTTGGACTTGCTTGGTGTCCATTTTTTGGGCCAATTTCTTCCATTTGGAGTGGGTGTATCTACCCAATGCCTCTACCCCCATCGTATCCAGAAAATAACTAACTTGCTTTTGATTTTGCAGGCTCATAGGTGGAAGAGACTTTCCTTATCCCAGATGAGACTTTGGATTTATACTTTTGGGTTAATGCTGGAATTAATTAAGACTTTGGGGGACTGTTGAGATGGCATAATTGGTTTTGAAATGTGTAAGGAACATGAGATTTGGGAGGGGCCTGGGGCCTGTTTGGCTGTGTCAAATTCCGGAATAATGAAAATAATAGACAAGTACTTTTCTGCATGATCTGAAGCTTTGGATTGATTTATGAAAGTATTTTTTAGACTTACGACGGTGATGATTTACCCGAGTAGTTTTTCCATTTTAATTCACAAAGGTCATATATTCTTGAGTTGTACTTAAGGAATCAAATTCTTCTGTGATTAAAAGATGCAACAACTTATAAGTTTACATAATTTTGCTAGAAACTCGTGCATTTAAAAGCCTTCCATTTATTGAACTGTTTCTAGAAAGAAATTTAAATATATATTTCTATATACATATGCATACATACATAATAATATGCCCAATACTATGCTGTGTTTTACCTTACAGATATATAGATAGGTAGATAGATTCATTGAGATTGATTTAAAAAAATATGAAATATATAATTGCCTTAAAATTATTATGAGTCTAGTAGTTCAGTACCGGGCATTACAATTTGAGTTATGCTAAACAAGGTGTAAGCCTTATATAAAGAAATCGAGTATCAGGGTCTGGATCTGTCTGGATCCTAACCCTATATTTTTCGGATTAGCAAAGTAACTTGCTTACCATTTCCCTAAAGTCTTTTTTCAATTTATACATCTGGGGCTTGTATTGGTCACACCCTGGAGACTGGTTTAAGGTCTAGTAGACTACATTTCCCTAACCTGAAAATTTTCCCACTTTTATTAGTATGTGCACATGTAAAAAATAAAAATTAAAAAAAAGATAAGAAGAAAGAAAACTGAAACATAATTTTAGTAAATCTCAGTACCAAAGATAACCATTTATTAAAATAATAATTCAGCCAGGTGCGATGGCTCATGCCTGTAATCCCAGCACTTTGGAAGGCCGAGGCAGGCAGGTCACCTGAGGTCTGGTGTTCGAGACCAGCCTGACCAACATGGTGATACCTTGTCTCTACTAAAAATACAAAATTAGCTGGGCGTGATGGCGCATGCCTGTAATCCCAGCTACTTGGAGGCTGAGGCAGGAGAATCACTTGAACCCAGGAGGCGGAAGTTGCAGTGAACTGAGATCGCGCCATTGCACTCCAGCCTGGGCAACAAGAGTGAAACTCCATCTCCAACATAATAATAATAATAATAATAATAATAGTGCATAAACATCCCAATATTTAACACACACATTCCATGTAAATGTATTCCATATATATTCATATATACATCAAGGAAAAACTTCAGCCCATATTCAGAGTTTTAGAGGATTTTGTTTTTAATTTTTAAGAATGATGTTATGGTGAACACATTTGTAACTATGCCTCATCATGAATATTCTATTAAGTAATTAGTATCAATTCAAAACAAGTTAGTAAGTTAAAACTAACTATGTTTGAAATGCTATTGAGAGAAGTTAAACAGCTTCTTGCAGCAATGCATCTCACAATATTTGGAATGGCTCTTCAATAAAAAGAGCAACATACAATGAAAGCATTTGATCATGATGCAAAACTTTGGAGATGTTCCCTCTAACCTACTGCTGTCACCTTCACCATTTTAAAAAAATTTTTATAGTTAATTTTTCTTTAACTTTTATTTAAATTCAGGGGTACATGTGCAGGTTTGTTATATAGGTAAACTTGTGTCTTTGGGGTTTGTTGTATAGATCATTTCATCACCCAGTTATTAAGCCTAGTACCCATTAGTTATTTTTCTTGATCTGTTTCCTCCTCCCAACCTCTACCCTCAAATTGGCCCTACTGTGTGTTGTTCCCTTCTATATGTCCATGTGCTCTCATCATTTAGCTCCCACTTATAAGTGAGACCATGGGGTATTTCGTTTTCTGTCCCTGCATTATTTTACGAAGGATAATGACCTCCAGCTCCATCCATATTCCTCCAAAGGACATTATCTCATTATCTTTTATGGCTGCATAGTACTTCATGGTGTATTTGTACCACTTTTTTTTTATCTAGTAAACTATTGATGGGCATTTAGGCTGTTTCTACGTCCTTACAATTGTGAATAGTGCTGCATTGAACATACACATGCATGTATCTTTATAATAGAACAAAAATATTCCTGTAGGTGTATATCCAGTAATGGGATTCCTAGCTAGAATGGTATTTCTGTCTTTAGGTTTTGAGCAATTACCACACTGCTTTCCACAATGGTTGACTAATTTACACTCTCACCAATAGTATATAAGGGTTCCCTTTTCTCCACAACCTCACCAGCATCTGTATTTTTTTTTTTTTTTACTTTTTAATAATAGCCATTCTCACTGGTATGAGATGGTATCTCATTGTGGTTTTGATTTTCATTTCTCTAATGGTCAGTGATGTTGAGCTTATTTTCACTTGTTTGTTGGCCACATGTGTGTCTTCTTTTGAGGAGCATATTAGTTTGTTTTCACACTGCTGATAAAGACATACCTGAAACTGGGAACATAAAAGAGGTTTAGAACTTACAGTTCCGCATTGCTGGGGAGGCTTCACTATTATGATGGGAAGTGAAAGGCACTTCTTACATGGCAGTGGCAAGAGAAAAATGAGAAAGAAGCAAACGCAGAAACTCCAGATAAAACCATCAGATCTCATGAGACTTATTCATTATCCTGAGAAAAGCACGGGAAAGACTGACCCTTATGACTCAATTACCTCCTCCTGGGTCCCTTCCACAACATGGGGGAATTCTGGGAGATAAAATTCAAGCTGAGATTTGGGTGAGGTATGAGCCAAACCATATCATTCTGCCCCTGGTCCCTCCAAATCTCATGACCTCACATTTTAAAACCAATCATGCCTTCCTAACAGTTCCCCAAAGTCCTCATTTCAGCATTAATCCAAAAATCCACAGTTTAAAGTCTGATCTGAGACAAGGCAAGTCTCTTCTGCCTTGAGCCTGTGAAATCAACAGCAAGTGAGTTACTTCCTAGATACAATGAGGGTACAGGTATTGGGTAAATACAGATTCCAAATTGGGGAAATTGGCCAAAACAAAGGGGTTAGAGGGCCCATGCAAGTTTCAAATCCAGGAGGGCAGTCAAATTTTAAAGCTCCAAAATGATTTTCTTTGACTCCACATTTCACATCCAGGTCACGCTGATGCAAGATGTGGGCTCTCATGGTCTTGGGCAGCTCCGCCTCTGTGGCTTTGCAGGGTACAGCCTCCCTTCTGGCTGCTTTCATGGGCTGGCATTGAGTGTCTGTGGCTTTTCCAGGTTCATGGGGCAAGCTGTGGGTGGAGCTACCATTCTGGGGTCTGGAGGATGGTGGCCCTTTTCTCACAACTGCACTAGGCCGTGCCCCAGTAGGAACTCTGTGTGGGGGCTCTGACCCCACATTTTCCTTCCTCACTGCCTTAGCAGAGGTTCTCCATGAGGACTCTGCCCTTGCAGCAAACTTCTGCCTGGGCTTCCAGGCATTTCCAAACATCTTCTGAAATCTAGGCGGAGGCTCCCAAACCTCAATTCTTGACTTCTGTGCACCCGCAGGCTCAACACCACATGGAACCTGCAAGGCCTGGGGCTTCCACCCTCTGAAGCCACAACCCAAGCTCTACATTGGCCCCTTTCAGCCACAGCTGAAGCGGCTGGGACATAAGGCACCAAGTCCCTAGGCTGCACACAGCACGGGGACCCTGGGCCCACCCCATCAAACAACTTTTTCCTCCTGGCCTCTGGGACTGTGATGGGAGGGGTTGCTGTGAAGGTCCCTGACATGGCCTGGAGACATTTTCCCCATGATCTTGAGGATTAATTTTAGGCTCCTTGCTATTTATGCAAATTTCTGCAGCCAGATTGAGTTCCTCCTCAAAAAAATGGGTTTTTATTTTCTGCTACATCATCAGGCTGTGAATTTTCTGAACTTTTATGCTCTGTTTGCTTTTTAAAATGGAATGCTTTTAGCAGTACCCAAGTCACCTTTTGAATGCTTTGCTGCTTAGAAATTTCTCCTACCAGATACCATAAGTCATCTCTCTCAAGTTCAAAGTTCCACAAATCTCTACAGCAGGGGCAAAATGCCGCTAGTCTCTTTGCTGAAACATAACAAGAGTCACCTTTGCTCCAGTTCCCAACAAGTTTCTCATTTCCATCTGAGACCACCTCAGCCTGGACCTTTTTGTTCATATCACAAAACATTTTTGTCAAAGCCATTCAACAAGTCTCTAGGAAGTTCCAAACTTTCCCATACTTTCCTGTCTTCTTTTGAGCCCTCCAAACTGTTCCAACCCCTGCCTGTTACCCAGTTTCAAAGTCACTTCCACATTTTTGGGTATATTTTCAGCAACACCCCACTCTACTGGTACCAATTAACTGTATTAGTTCATTTTCACGCTGCTGATAAAGACATACCAGAAACTAGGAACAAAAAGAGGTCTAATTGGACTTACAGTTCCACGTGGCTGGGGAGGCCTCAGAATCATGATGGGAGGCAAAAGGCACTACTTACATGTTGGTGGCAAGAGAAAAATGAGGAAGAGGCGAAAGCAGAAACCCCTGATAAACCCACCAGATCTCGTGAGACTTACTCACTATCACGAGAATAGCGCAGGAAAGACCGGCCCCCTTGATTCAATTACCTCTCCCTGAATCCCTTGCACAACACGTGGGAATTCTGGGAGATACAAATCAAGTTGAGTTTTGGGTGAGGACACACCCAAACCATATCAAGAAGTGTCTTTTCATGTCCTTTGCCCACTTTTTAATGGGGTTGTTGTCTTATTTTCTTGTAAATTTGTTTAAGTTACTTGCAGACTCTGGATATTAGACCTTTGTCAGATGGATAGCTTGCAAAAGTTTTCTCCTGCTATGCAGGATGCCTGTTCTCTCTGATAATAGTTTCTTTTGCTGTACAGAACTTCTTTAGTTTAATTAGATCCCATTTGTCAATTTCTGCTTTTGTTGCAATTGCTTTTAGCATCTGTGTCATGAAATTTTTGCCCGTGTCTTTGTCCTAAGTGGTATTGCCTAGGATGTCTGCCAGGATTTTTATAGTTTTGGGTTTTACATTTAAATCTTTAATCCACCTTGATTTAATTTTAGCATATGGTGTTAGGAAGGGGTTCACTTTCAATCTTCTGCATATGGCTAGTTGGTTATCTCAGCAGCATTTGTTAACTAGGGAATCCTTTTCCCATTGCATGTTTTTGTCAGGTTTGTCTAAGATCAGATATTTTTAGGTGTGCAGTCTTATGGGTTTGCTATTCTGTTCCATTGGTCTATGTGTCTGTTTTTGTACCAGTACCGTGTTGTTTTGGTTATTGTAGCCCTGTTGTACCGTTTGAAGTCAGGTAGCGTGATGCCTCCAGCTTTGTTTTTGTTTGTTTGTTTGTTTTTGTTTTTTATTATGCTTACTTCCTTGGAAGAAAATTGAAGCTCATTTTGATTCCATGTGAATTTTAAAATGGTCTTTTTCTGGCTCTATGAAGAATGTCAATGGTACTGTAATAGGCGTAGCATTGAATCTATAAATTGCTTATGGCAGTATGGTCATTTTAACAATATTAATTCTTCCTATCCATGAGCATAGAATGTTTTTTCCATTTGTTTCTGTCATCTCTGATTTATTTGCGCATTGGTTTGTAGTTCTCCTTGCAGACATCTTTCACTTCCCTAGTTAGCTGTTTTCCTAGTTATCTTATTGTTTTTGTGGCAATTGTGAATGGGAGTACATTTCTAATTTGGCTCTTGGCTTGACTGTTGTTGGTGTATGGGAACGGTAGTGATTTTTACACATTAATTTTGTGTTCTGCGACTTTGATGAAGTTGTTTATCAGCTTAAGAAGCTTTTTGGCTAAGTCTGTGGGGTTTTCTAGATATAGAAGCATGTCATCTGCAAATAGAGAAAATTTTACTTACTCTTTACCAATTTACATGCCCTTTATTTCTTTCTCTTGCCTGATTACCCTGGTCAGGACATTAAATACTATGTTGAGTACTAGCGGTGAGAGAGGGCATCCTTGTCATGTCCCGATTTTCAAGGGGAATGCTTCCAGCATTTGTCCATTCATAGTATGATGTTGGCTATATGATTTGCATAGATGGTTCTTATTATTTTGAGGTATGTTCCTTCAATAACTAGTTTATTGATCATTTTTAACAGAAACAGATGTTGAATTTTATGTAAAGCCTGTTTTGTATCTATTGAGATAATCATGTGGTTTTTGTCTTTAGTTAATTTTATGTATTGAATCACATTTAATAATTTGTGTATGTTGATCCAACTTTGCATCCCAGGGATAAAGTCTACTTGATCTTGATGGATAAGCTTTTTGATGTGCTTCTAGATTTGGTTTGCCAGTATTTTTTGAGGAGAATTGCATTAATGCTCATCAAGAATGTTGGCCTGAAATTTCTTTTATTTTCTTCTATCTCTGTCAGGTTTTCATGTCAGGATGATGCTGGTCTCATAGAATGAGTTAGGGAAGGAGCCCCTTCTCCTCAAGTTTTTGGGAGAGTTTCAGTAGAAATGGTACCAGCTCTTCTTTGTACATCTGGTAGAATTCAGCTGTTAATCTGTCTGGTCCTGGCCTTTTATTTTGTTGCTAAGCTATTTATTACTCCTTCCATTTCCCACCTTGCTATTGCTCAATTCAAAGATTCAGTTTCTTCCCGGTTCAGTCTTGGGAAGGTGTATGTGCCCAGAAATGTATCCATTTGTTCTAGATTTTCTAGTTTATGTGCAAAGAGGTGTTCATAATATTGTCTGATCGTTGTTTGTATTTCTGTGCAGTCAGTGGTAATATCCCCCTTGTCATTTCTGATTGTGTTTATTTGAATCTTCTCTCTTTTCTTCTTTATTAATCTAGCTAGCAGTCTATCTAGCTTATTACTTTTTTTTCAAAAATCCAGGTGCCAGATTCATGGATCTTTTGAAAAGTTTATCGTGGCTCTGTCTTCTTCAGCTCAGCTGTGATTTTGGTTATTTCTTATTTTCTGCCAGCCCTGGGATTTGTTTGCCTTTGATTCTCTAGTTCTTTTAGTTGTAATGTTAGATTGTTAAATTAAGATTTTTCTAACTTTCTGATGTGGGCATTTAGTGCTATAAATTTCCCTCTTAACACTGCCTTAGCTGTGTCCCAGAGATTCTGGTATGTTCTGTCTTTGTTTTCATTAGTTTCAAGAAAATTCTTCATATCTGCCTTAGTTTCATTATTTACCCAAAACTCATTTAGGTGCAGCTGTTCAATTTCCGTGTAATTGTATGGTTTTGAGTGAATTTCTTAGTACTGATTTCTAATTCGATTGCACTGCCATCTGTATGAGTGGTTGTCATGATCTCAGTTGTTTTGCATTTGCTGAGGTGTGTTTTACTTCTAATTATGTGATCAATTTTGGAGTATGTGCTATGTGGAAATGAAATGAATATATATTCTGTGGTTTTGGGGTGGAAATTTCTGAATTTCTGTGATAGATATCAGGTTCTTTAGACCCACTGCAGAGTTCAGGTCCTGAATATCTTTGTTACTTTTCTGTCTCAATTATCAGTCTAATATTGTTAGTGGTATGTAAAAGTCTCCCACTATTATAGTGTGGAAGTCTAAGTCTCTTTGAAGGTCTCTAAGAACTTGTTTTATGAATCTAGGTGCTCCTGTTTTGGGTGCATATATATTTAGGATAGTTAGATCCTTTTGTCGAATTGAACCCTTTACCATTATGTAATGTCCTTCTTTGTTTGTCTTTTTTGATCTTTGTTGATTTAAAGTCTGTTTTGTTAGAAACTAGGATTGCAACCCTGCTTTTCTTCTGTTTTCCACTTTCTTGGTGAATTTTTCTCCATCTCTTTATTTTGATCATGCGTGTATCATTGCATGTGAGATGGTCTCTTAAAGATAACATACCAATTGGTCTTGGTTCTTTATTGAGCTTGCCACTCTGTGTGTGTGTGTGTGTGTGTGTGTGTGGCATTTAGCCATTTACATTTAAGCTTAGTATTGATATGTATGAATTTCATCCTGTTATCATGATGTTAGCTGGTTATTTTGCAGACTTATTTATGTGGTTAATTTATAGTTTCACTGGTCTGAGTACCTCAGTGTGTTTTTGTAGTGGCTGGTAACAGTCTTTTCTTTCCATATTTAGTGCTTCTTTCAGAAGCTCTTGTACGGAAGGTCTGATGGTAACAAATTTCTTTAGCATTTGCTTGTCTGAAAAGATCTCATTTCTCCTTCACTTATAAAGCTTAGTTTGACCAGATATGATATTCTGGATTTGAATTTTTTTTTTTGAGTGTTGAATATTGACCTCCAATCTCTTCTGGTGCGTAGGGTTTCAGCTGAGAGATCTGTTGTTAGACAGATGGGCTTCCCTTTGTAGGTAACCTTACCTTTCTTTCTAGCTGCCTTTAATATTTTTTCTATCATTTCAACTTTAGAGAATTGTTACTGGTGGAAGGTCTTGACTAGGAGTCATCTAGGTTCTTGGCATTTTGAACAAATAATTGGACAAAATGCAAAAACAAAGCAACAGAAAATGAAGCAATGAAAGCACAGATTTATTGAAATGAAAGTACACTCAGCAGAGTGAGCATGGGCTCCAGCAAGCCGCCCAAGTGCGCTGGTTACAGAATTTTCTCAGGTTTAAATACGCTCTAGAGGTCTCCCATTAGTTACTTGGTTACACCTTGTATAAATAAAGACTTGCTTGTGATCAGTCTGAATGGTTGCAGGAGGTGACCAATCAGAGGCTTAAGTGAAGTTACAAAGTTGCACATGAGGACTTGGCCCACGACCAGTCTAGTTGTTTGCAGGAGGCGAGGAATCAGATGCTGAAGTGAAGTTACAAAGTTACACCCTATGCACATGAAGACTGGTTGCTGGAGGGAACAAATCAGAGGTACTTTTCATTTTTTATCTGTGATGCGGTACAAGATGCAGTGCAAAGATATTAGCCTGTGATTCTTTTGTTACTTCGGTGTGGAGAGGTGGGGTTTTCCTTTTGATTCAGTTCTAAGAAGTCAGTGTGAATTGGCCGTAGTTTCCCTGCCTCCAGACCCTATTCTCCTGCCTTAGAATCTGGTAAATATGTGTGCCTTGGGGATGATCTTCTTGCAAAGTATCATACTGGGGTTCTCTGCATTTCCTGAATTTGAACGTTGGCCTCTTTAGTGAGGTTGGGGAAGGTCTCATGGATTATATCCTGAAATATGTTTTTCAAGTTGGTGCCAGTCTCCTAACCTCTTTCAGGAACACCAATCAGTCATAGATTCAATCTCTTTACATAATCTCATATTTCTCAGAAGTTTTGCTCATTCTTTTTTATTCTTTATATTCTATTATTATCTGCCTGTCTTATTATCTAAAGGCAGTCTTCAAGCTCTGAGATTCGTTCCTCTGCTTAGTCTCCTCTGCTATTACTACTTGTGATTGCATTATGAAATTCTTGTACTGTGATTTTTGGCTATATCAACTTGGTTACATTATTCTCTATACTGGCTATTTTTTTCTGCCATCTCCTAAAATATTTTATCAGGATTTTTAGCTTCCTTGCATTGGCATTTAAGGTACTCCTGCAGCTCAGTAAACTTCATTCCTATCAATATTTTGAATTCTATTTCTGTCATTTCAGCTATCTCAGCCTCAGCCCAGTTCCAAACCCTTCTTTGCTGGAGAGGTGATTTAGTCATTTGGAGCAAAGAAGGCACTCTAGCTTTTTGAGTTTTCAGCATTCTTGTGCTGATACTTTTTCATCTTTGTGGGCTTATCTACCTTCAGAGTTTGAGGTTGCTGACCTTTAGATTTTTTTTTATTTTACCCTGTTTGGTTACCTTGAGGTTTTGATCATGGTATAAGGTAGATTCAGCTGACTGGCTTCATTTCTTGGCGATTTCATCACCTTTTCCATTTTAGGTTTTAAATACTGAGTCAGACAACAGTAAATATACAAATACAAACTAATAAAAAGTACTCTTGATATTTAGTTTCTAATAGCTCTCCAGGAATATTGCAATTTTATATTTTAATTAGTAGCGAATGAAAGTATCCTTTACTCACTCTCTACCAAACACTCGGTGTCATTGTTCATTTTATTGTTTGCCAGTATGATGGTTATTATTGTAATGTAACAATATTCTTGGCACATCATGAGCCCACTTGATCTAGAGTAAGCTCTAGATAATTAACTCTTGTAATTAATACAAGAGTTGAAGCTTGTATTAATTAGGAAAGTCTTTTCTGAGTTATGCCTTTGAAATTTTTAAATCTGTTTTCTTCCCCAGAGACACCAATTATAAATCATCTTCGTTTACTTTCCATATCTACCATTAGATAGGTATCATTAGATGTGAAAGAGATCCTTGCAAATGTGTGCCTTTTGGGAGTGGGCTGGCTACTCTGAAGAAGATAATGGTCAGCTGGCTCTGCCCAACAATAGCAGCAGCTGTATGTGTTCTTTCCTGGCATTCTCTTTCATTCTAGTGTAAATTTTCCTATACTTCATAGCCCTTTTAAATATATTTTGAGGTATGGTGCTATGCCAAAATAGTGCTTCCTTTATTTTACCAGAGATGAAGCTTTCTCCTTGTGGTGAGGTGGTTTTAAGATGAGGGGAAAATCTAACCTTGTTATGGATGGAATTCTCACCTCAGTTACTAATTATCTATAAAATCCATGTTTGCTATAAATATCAAATAACATACAGACAAATTTTATTTTGTTCTTTCAACCAAAGGTAAATATAAGGGGGTCAATGTTTTGATTAGAATTTAAAAATAAAAATGTACTAGACTCAAAAATGAAACACAAAAATCACCTTCTTAATGGAAAGCTGTACCGTTATGCTCTTTGCAATATGGAAACTTGACATTCTTGTCAAACTTATACTCATCTGCTTGTTATGAACACACTGTTCATTCTAAGCCATTTTGAGTTCTGTGGCATTACCAATTCTAAGCTTTGACAACTAGGATTTTTTGACATTTTGCTATTTCATTGTGAGGCAGGTCCACAAACAAAATTATAATTTTCCCATATAATAATTTTTATAATGAAAACAAAACATGCACATTAACAACATGGAGGGAAAACAAAAAAATCATTTATGTTAACTTTAATCTTATTTCTTAGTGAATTCTGAATGGTAGGATAGTGGGCATGAGATGTTTCCTCTATCAGCCTCCCGTTCCCACTATCCTAATACTCTCAATGAAGTATTACTTGGTCAAAACAATTTGTGATTTGAAATAAGATATATGTGAACTATAAAATAACAATTTTCTGTCACATTGTCTATTCAAATATATCTTGTCACTTGCTAGAGACTGATTATTTTTCAAAATTCCAGAACTCTTATCACCTTCCATTCACATTTGAGTTTAATACTTTTTTCATCTCCAGGATAAAATAAAATTAAAGACATACAAGAAAAAATAATAGTAGAAACCAGGTAACATATCTACTATTCAATAATTATCAAGCTTGTTTGACAGACAATGTTGAACTTACATCTAAATATTTGCTGAATATTTGTCATCTATATATTGTTAAATATTTTTCATTTCTATTCTAAGAAGAGATTTAGAATGTGTATATATTGCTCTTCCCACAAACATCTGCTTTTCTATATTCTAGCTTGACAGATCTTCTTGAAACTTCCTAATGTGCTATGCTTTTTCTTGATTCCCCGCTGCTTTGCTTGTGTATTTCCCTCTGCCGGAATGTTCATCCCACATATTTCACCTTATTGCATATTTCATCTCACTGACTGTTATTGATTCTTCTCAAGAGTCACATGCCACCTTCCTCAGAAAGCCAGTTATTATCCCCCTCACACAAGTTGGATTGCTGTACCTAGAACATACCTAAACATCACCCAATCACTATTCCACATAAACATATTTTTTCTGTCTCTATCTGTATTCCCCACTTGACTCTGAGCTCCTTGAGATTTCTTTATTCCTAGTACCTCAAGCCAAGTATAACACAGAGCAGGAGCTCAAAAAATATTTGGGAAATAAATGAATGGCGAGCAGCTTTGGAAAGGACCATGTTCTTTGGTAACTACATAAGTTGCATTAAGTTGCTTTATTTCATATGCACATAACTCTGTAGGGTAAGCAGGACAGATATTATTATTCGCATTTTACAGATGGGGAAGATGGGGAAACTAATCCCAAGAGATCAAGTCAATTTGCTAATTTCATTATTTGGCCATTATTTCTTTATTCATTCTCTCTCTCTCTCTCTCTCTCTCTCTCTCTCCATCTTATTCTTCCCTCTAACATTTTATTTTAAAATACTCGTAGATATTGGGGGGTTACTTATATAAGTGAGCTATAGCTTATAGTTTTCAGCGAAAGTCATAGCTTTAGAAACAGATAATTGCAAAAGTATAGCTATATGAAAAATATGTTGGGGTATTGATGGGAGGAAGGACACTGTTAGTTCAGCTTCTCTGAGAAGCAGAGGGCAAGATGTGATCAGACACGTGAGGTGATATAGTGTGGAAATGTCTATGAAAAAAAAGTAGATGGAAATGTAGAAACTTTGGAAGGAGCCATCAGACTCTGATGCAGGTCAAATCCCTTTGAAGAAGAGAGAAAAGGAAGGAGATTTGGATAGACCCAGTTTCAGGCCACAGAGCAATTATGAAAATATTTTGGTGAGGCCAATGAGGAACTTATTGAGTGACCCAACATAAAATAAGTTGTATAACTTGTGGGAATGGGCTGCCTTAGTATTCCTGTGATAGTCAGTCATTGAGAGCAGCACATGGGAGGTGTGATGTCAGTGTGAATGGAGTGGTGGAATTAGGATTCAGCTGCTGAGGCCATCTGTCAATTATGCAACCTGGAACAGGAGATATAATTGCCACATTTTCATGCTACCACAGACAACTTCTCTATCTGAGGAAGTCACAGGAAGAGCTGAAAGGCAAGGCAGGGCATGGGTTGAGTTCATCATATTCCATCCAGCCAGAGAAGGAGAAAAACTATGCTCTGTGTGTGTGTGTGTGTGTGTGTGTGTGTGTGTGTGTAGGTGGGGAGGGGAAGTAAGTAAAACAGATTTATTTTCACAAAAAAAATTACAAAATGTAACACTTTCAGATAATTCAGGTAGTATTAGTAATCCTTGTGAGTTGTTCAGTTTACAATTGAATCACTGAAATGGTCGAATGACTTAAGTCAACATTTCTCAATGTTAATTCATTGAACACTAGATCTGCAGTTTTAGTATAGCTAGAAAAAGGTTCTTCCATGGTCAAATAAGTTTTGGAAATCCTGAGTTAAAATAACTGCACATGGAACATGCATGTGTGTTTGTGTTTGTGTGTGTGTCCATGTGTGCATTTCCTTCAGATACTTGGGTGTGTGTATTTGCATTCTGAATCTCCATCAAGAGGATTTAGTTTCTTTTTATATTTTGGTGGTCTTTATTTTAAATTATTTTTTGTGGATATACAGTAAGTGTATATATTTATGGGGTACTTGAGATATATTGATACATGCATGCAATAAGAAAGAAGCATGTCATGGGAAATGGGGTATCTATCCCCTCAAGCATTATCCTTTGAATGACAAATAATCAAATTACACTCCTTACATTATTTAAAAATTTACAATTATTATTTACTGTAGTCATCCTGTTATGCTATCAAAGAGTAGGTCTTTTTCATTCTATTTTTTTTTGTAACAATTTGCATTAGTCAGAGTTCTTCAGAGGGACAGAACTAATAGGATATATGTTTATATGAAAGGGAGTTTATTAAGGAGAATTGGCTCACACAATTACAAGGCGAAGTCCCACGATAGGCTGTCTTCAAGCTGAGGAAGAAAGAAGCCAGTAGTGGCTTATTTTGAGTCAAAAAGCCTCAAAAGTAAGGAAGCCAACAGTGCAGACTTCATTCTGTGGCCGAAGGCCTAAGAGACCCCAGCAAATCACTGGTGTAAGTCCAAGAGTCCAAAGGCCAAAGACACTGGAGTCCGATGCCCAAGGGGAGGAGAAACGGATAGAAGCATCCATCAAGGGATAAAGATGTAAACCAGAAGACTTAGCAAGCCAGAGTATCCGGCCTTCTTCGGCCTGCTTTGTTCAATCCATGCTGGCAGCTGATTGGATAGTGCCCACCCAGATTGAGGGTGGGTCTGCCTCTCCCAGTTCACTGACTCAAATGTTAATCTCCACTGGCAACATCCTCACAGACACACCCAGGAGCAATGCTTTACCAGCTATCTCGGCATCCTTCAATTTCATCAACTTTACACCTAATATTAACCGTCACACCATTAACCATCCCTGCCTCCACACCAGCATTTCACCACACTTTCCAGCCTCTGGTAACCATCCTTCTACTCTCTATGTCCATGAGTTCAATTGTTTTGATTTTTAGATCCTACAAGTAAGTGAGAATATGTGATGTTCATCTTTCTGTGCTTGGCTTATTTCACTTAACATAATGGTCTTTAGTTCCATTCATGATGTTGCAAATGACTGGATCTCATTTTTTTCTCACTGAATAGTACTCCGTTATGTATATGTACCACATTTTCTTTATCCATTCGTCTGTTGATGGACTCTATGATTGCTTCCAAATTTTAGCTACTGTAAACAGTGCTACACAAAACATAAGAGTGCAGATGCCTTTTTTCATATACTGATTTCCTTTCTTTTTTGTATATACTGAGCAGTGGTATTGCTGGATTATATCGTTGCTACGTTTTTACTTTTTTTGAGGAACCTCAAATTGTTCTCCATAGTAGCTGTGCTAATTTACATTCCCGCCAACAGTGTTGGAGGGTTCCCTTTCCTCCACATCCTCACCAGCATTTGTTATTGCCTCTCTTTCGAATATAAGCTGTTTTAACTGGGATGAGATAATATCTCATTGTAGTTTTGATTTGCATTTCTCTGATGATCAATGATATTGACACCTTTTCCTATGCCTGTTTGCCATTGGGGTATGTCTTTATTTGAGAAATAACTACTCAAATCTTTTGCCCATTTTATGATCAAATTATTAGGCATTTTTAAATAGAGCTGTTTGAGTTTCTTTTATATTTTGGTTATTCATCCCTTGTCTTGTCAGGGGGGTAGTTTGCAAACAATTTCTCCAATTTATATGAGGTTGTATCTTTATGTTGTGGAAGCTTTTTAACTTGATGTGTTCTTATTTCTGCTTTGGTTGCCTGTTCTTGTGGAGTATTGCTTAAGGAATGTTTGCCCAGACCAATGTCCTGGAGATTTTCCCAAAAGTTTTATTGTAGTTATTTTATAGTTTGTTGTCTTAGATTTCAGTATTTAATCTGTTTTGATTTTTTTTATGATGAGAGATAGGGGTCTAGTTTCATTCTTCTGCATATGGATATCTAGTATTCACATCACCATTTGTTGAAGAGTTTGTCTTTTTCTCAGTGTATGTTCTCGGTACCATTATCAAAAATGAGTTCACTGTCTGTAAATGTGTGGATTTGTTTCTGGGTTCTTCATTCTGTCCCAATGATCTGTGCATCTGTTTTTATGACAGTCTCAACCTCCAGGGCTCATGCATCTTCCCACCTCAGCCTTTCGAGTAGCTGGAACTACAGGCACACACCACTATGCAGGGCTAACTTTTTTTTTGTATTTTGTATAAAGGCAGGGTTGTGCCATGTTGCCCAGCCTGGTCTTGAAATCCTGAGCTCAAGAGATCCATCCACCTCAGCCTTCCAAACTGTGAGGTTTATAGGAGTGTGCCACCATGCCCGGCCAGTACCATGCTGTTTGGTTCCTATAGCTCTGTAGTATAATTTGAATTCAGATAATATGACTCCTCCAGTTTTGTTCTGTTTGCTTAGAATAGTTTTTGTTATTCTGCGTCTTTTTTTTTTTTTGGTTCTATATAAATTTTAGTGTTGTTTTTTCTATTTATGTGGATAATATCATTGTTGTTTTGATAGGGATTGCGTTGACTCTGTAGATTGCTTTGGGCAGCTTGGACATTTTAACAATATTGACTTTTCCAATCTGTGAACAGAGAATGTTTTTCTATTTTTTGGTCTCCTCTTCAATTTATTTCATCAGTATTTTACAGATTTCATTATAAGGCCCTTTCAATTCTTTGGCTATTTTCTAGGTATTTAATTTTATGTAATTTTATGTGTCACAATTGTAAAAGGGATTACTTCTTAATTTTTTTTTCACATTGATCACTGTTGATATATATAAATGCTACTGGATTTTGTGTGTTGATTTTGTATCTTGCAACTTTACTGAATTTGTTTATGATTCGCAATCTTTTTTGGTGGATTATTTAGGTTTTTCCAAATATAAAAATATATCATCTGCAAGCAAGAATAATTTGACTTAAATTTGTATGTCCTTTATATTTTTCTCTTGTCTGATTGCTCTAGCTAGGACTTCCAGTACTATGTTGAATAACAGTTGTAAAAGTGGGGATCTTTGACGTGTTCCAGATCTTAGAGAGCAGACTTTCAGTTTCCCCTATTCAGTACGATAGTGGCTGTGGGTTTGTCATATATGACTTTTACTCTGTTGAGGTATGTTCCTTCACTACCCAGTTTTTTGAGTGTTTTTCTCATGAAGGGATTTTGAATATTATCTAATGCTTTTACAGCATCAATTGATACGATTATATCATTTTTATCCTTAATTGTTTTTATATGATGCATCACATGGATTGATTTGTGTATGTTGAACTATCCTCGCATCACAGTAATAAATTCCCATTGGTCATGATAAATGATCTTTCTAATGCATTGTTGAAATTGGTTTGCTAGTATTGCATTGAGAATATTTGCATCAATATTCATCAGAGGTGTTGGCCAGTAGTGATTTTTCTTTTTCTTTTCTTTTTTTTATTTTGTGATGTGTCTTTGGTTTTGGTATCAGTGTTATACTGGCCTCATAGGATGGGTTTGGAAGTAGTCCTTCATCCTCTGTTTTTTGGAATAGTTTGAGTAGGGTTGATATTCGTTCTTTAAGTGCTATTAGAATTAAGCCAGGCTTTATTTACTGGGAGACTTTTTATTATGGCTTTGATCTTATTAGTTGTTATTGGTCTGTTCAGGTTTTGCATTTCTTCGCGATTCAATCTTGGTAGGTTGTATGTGTCTAGGAATTTATTTATTTTCACTATATTTTTCAGTTCACTAGCATATACTTGCTCATTGTAGCCACTAACGATCCTTTGAAATTCTGCAGTATCATTTTTCATTACTAATTTCATTTATTTGGATCTTCTCTCTTTTTTTCTTAATTGGTCTGGATACAGGTTTGTCAATTTTGTTTAACTTATAAAAAAGCTGTTTTATTGATCTCTTGTATTTTTTCAATTTCAACTCTATTTCTGCTCTGATCTTTATTATTTATTTTCTTCTACTAATTTTGGGTTTGGCTTTCTAGTTCCTTAAGATGGATCATTAGATTGTTTTTTTTGAAGTTTTTCTTGTTTGTTTTTTGATAAAGACATTATAACTATAAACTTCCCTTTTAGTACTGGTTTTGCTGTATCCCATAGGTTTTGCTATGTTATGTTTCCATCATAATTTGTTTTGAGAAGTGTTTCAAATCTCTTTATTGACCCATGGTCATTTGGGAGTATAGTTTTTTATTTCCATATATTTCTTATAGTTTCCAAATTCCTCTTGCTATTAATTTTCATTTTATTCCATTGTTGTCAGGGAAGATGCTTGATATTATTTTAATTTTTTGAATGTTTTGATACTTGTTTTGTGACCTAACAAATGAGATAATCTATGTAAAGTGTCTAGTGTCACAGTGAATGCATAGGAAGCACTCAGCCAATGTTAGGTAAGTTTTGAAGTTTTTGGTATGGGGATATTTATAAGAATTTATAAAGCATTTGAGCATCCCCAGAAGGGTTAATTTCATCTAAATTGAAACTTTAAGAAAATGTTTTTTGCTTGTATCTTGTGTGGACTGGGAATAAGAGAGACAGAAAACTAGTAAGATGCTTCTGGAGTGGCTCAAACAAACAAAATACCTATAAGGTAAAATTATGTCAGTTTATTTTTTTTTCTTTTGAAATCAGGTTTTCGTTAGCATTTGTCAGGAATAGTAACAAGTGGGAAATGGCATTTGATGGTTTAGACTTGTATTAATTACTCCCTAAAATAAGTTAAGAATTGGTATTAATGTTTTACAAAAACAATACCTAGGCCCATCCCCAGAGATACTGATTTAATCCTTCTGGGACACAACCTAGGCATCAGTATTTTTTGAAAGCCCTTCAAGAGATTCTAATGTGCACTCGGAATTCAGAACCAGTGTTCTAGTTTACCCAGACCTTCCTAAGGCTCAGTGGATATGATGTGAAATCTATCCATCCTTTGTGAGCAACCTGTTTCTCCACTAGGCACAGTAGTTACCACTCTGCTGGGTGCAAGATGTTCCCTGTCAGTAAATATCATTGCTCCTTTGAGATGAATGGACTCTAATACTGCTATAATGAACCTGCAAGTTCCTGCCCATACTTTAATCAGAAAATCACATTTGTAAAACTGTCTGTGTGTATGCTGGAACGTTGATGTTTATCTAGCTGGGACAATGAATCAAGGAAGCATATCACTACGTGTTGTAACTCTTTGTGATGTCAGATTTTCAGCATGTAAGCAGTCATAACAAGTGGTAACCAGCACAAGCTGATGGACTTATTCAACTGCCCAGTGCACTGAATGCATGGAAACATTTTGAAGTGGAAATTTGAAGCCAATTATTAAGATATGGCATTATTGGAATTTGAATGCTTAGCTTATTGAGATTAATTCTGGTTTTGAGTAGAGTTTGGCAAACTTCTTTTTCTAAAGGTCCAGATACCAAGTATCTTATCCTTTTCAGGGCATACAATTCTCTCAAAACTATTCGACTCTGACATTGTCATTTAAAAAAGCCACAGACAATATGTTTTCAAAAAATGAGCACTGCTGTTTTCCAATAAAACTTTATTTTACAAAAACAGGTAGCTGCCTGCATTTGATCCTGAGCTGTAATTTGCTAACCCATGTACCAAGGCTGGTGACATTTATGTTGTTTGGGTTTATTACAAAGCTAGTATTATTCACATATGAAACAGGGTCATTTGATGCTCGGGAGAGTAGTAATGACAATGTGGAAAGATTGATATGTGGAGGAAAGCACATGGCTCACTGTGGGTATGGGAAATATCTGTGAACAGGACGATGCTAAAATTTAAGAGGCACTACAAGCTGGTTTAAAACCCCTGGGCAGGTGGGATACTTGAGGGCATACTCACTAATGAAGTGATTTCAATCATACTGGAAATTGCTGAGGATGTTTATTACTCTATATCACCAAGCAGCAACTAGAAAATGGGTGCCTGGGAAAAGACTTTTTAATCCATATACATTGGACCTGGTGTTTAGAATTTAAAATTTAAAATTGTAGGCCACCAAAGCTAATGATGCTGAACTAAGATTAGTGTCCTTAAAATTACAAATAGAAGCATGCACATTAAGCTCATTTTGATGAGGAGGAGTCTGATTGTATGTAAAAAGACTTGTCAAAAAATCACAATTTTAATATTCCAAAGTTGGGGACTCGAGGAATGTCAAAACATCGTAAGTGGGCTGAAGATTTGAGCCATTCTAAGTTCTCAAAATGATAAGTTTATAAGATTGCAACCAGTTCCTGTAAACTAGTTTTTAAAAGCATTTATTTTGAAAATTTTCTAAAACCTACAGTGCAGAAGGAGAAAAAATAGTAGTTAGAAATAGTTTTCTGTTTCCATGCCTGATAAATCTGTGCACTGAATTGAGGATGAATCAATAAACAGAGGTACAATATTCTCAATCTCCTACAGAACAGTCTACAAATATTTCCCTGGCTGAGATTTGCACCATACTATAAAGAGCTACTATTTAGTGGCATCACTTTAATCTCAGAATCCCATATTCCAAATGCTTATCCAGTAGAGGTACAATGAAAAAAAAAGTCAAATAAAATTCAAACTTGTATCAGGAGGACAGTAAAGTACTTGATAATGTGTTTAGTGAATGAATGGAGCAGTAAGTAGTATTAGCTGAATAGATATGCCACGCTAGCAGTACACTAGGCCTCTTGTTAAAAATTCACTGACGTAGCCTCTTGTCCTACTTTGGCCAACTCAAATCAACCTGAGAGAAATGACAACCTGATCAGTTACGATGATGACTCACAATGAAGTGATGGTCAACCAGGAAGGACAGAATGGTATGTACCTCAACTGGAATGGAATACCAAACCCTGTGGAAGCCACTGTAGTTTGATATAGCTCACTTACATTTGATTTCTAATATATCCTCCAGCCTTCACCCTCTCATTGAGTTGTATTTGCCCTAGTCTGCCTACTAGGGAATCCTATTTTTTTCTTTTTGCTGGACCTGCTGATTGTGTATTATTAATTTATTTTGAGTAAAGGTGAAAGATAAATAAATACATCTCTAGCATTCTAATTTGAAAAGTATACCTCAAGGGGACTTACAGGATACTATTAAGTTAGAATGGCTTATTGAATAAGTGATCAGTGGTATGAATTATTTGGCAATTATGGTTTTTCTAAGATAACTATGTATAAGATAATATTAAAAATTAACTTTAGCCAAAGAGCCAAGGTTGACAAATAGCAAAAATCAAATCTAGCTTTTGGACCTAGATGCCAAGCAAGTGTGAAGGACTATGCATCCAAATCTAAACACCTGGAGACTATAAATTGGGTTATGAGTTGGAGATTGGGAGGTTTTGAGAAATTGATTGTTGGAGAAAGACATAGATCTGCAATGAGTCCTGTTTATCAAGGTATGAAAATTAGGGGCTTGCCTCTCACCTCAAGCTTAACAAGAAGGACTTCAAAGGGATGACTGAGCACTTAAGACATAACTGACACTTGGGTAGGAACACAGTGGGCTGAGAAAGAGGAGTGAATGCTAGAGTGAAGGAGAGTGTTTCAAGAACTTCAAGGAAACTGTAAATAAAGATCTGTATTAACAGTGGAGTGATCTCTGATGAATTCAAGCAGCACTACAGAATTTATGGGAAAGGTTCCACCAAGGTACTCAGGCAAACCTTGTATATATCTGCATAGCCATATAGGCAAATGGTTGAACTGAAGATCATCTTAGTCTTGGTAGAATACCTTATGATATTCCCAAAACACAAGAGGATAGGAAACCTGTGAGAAGCAGCCTCAAGACCACCTTTCATTTGCCTGCTTCTCTTCCTTGGGAGGCCATCATGTGACAGTTTCTCATTACTCTTCAGGTTATGTTGAGGTAGGATCTTTCTTCCCTCCATAATAATGTAGCCCACAACACAACGCAGTTATCTAGCCTCTTTGTTTCAGTGTCATCCTTCTTAGTATGTGAGATACAGACCATGGGGAGTTGGCATCTTTGACTATTCTTTAGTTATATGTACAATAAAGTCTCTGAATCTAAAAATGTATGATTGTATGTTTACTAGTTTAATCAGTCAGTCCTTGGCTTTGGCCTTCCTTTGTCTTTTCTGTATGTTTCACACAGAATACAAGAGATAGAATCAGGTTTAAATACTTTCTAGGCCCAGATAATACATCGCTGGTTGTTAATTGTGGTACAAGTAAGAATATGCCTTACTTACATCCCAAATCCAAAGATAAGATTAAGAATTGATAAGATACAATGTAATCGTTGAGATAAAAGAATGTAAATATCACAGCACCAGGAAAAATTCAGCAAGGTTTCTGGAGAGAAAGAGAAGGCCCTCTTGGGAGTCCTGGACGTGAATTTTGAGGTGAGATCAACCTATATGTTGGTATTTTTCTCCAGTTACACTTAGTTGCTAGGGTGCAGGTGAGAAGTAGGTGGAAAATAAATTTGTTGATGGTTGGATATTGCCAGTAGTGATAACAAACCCTGGAATGAAATTCTACTACTAACAATAGGCAACACTGTGTCAATCATTAGTAATTAAAAACATATGGGAGTCTGTTGACACTAGAGCATATTTGCAAAACTACTGGAGAATTATTCAAAGAAACAAACTAACAGAATACCTTTAATGACCTGACTCAGAGTTAGCAAGTTAGAAATTATACGAAAAAGTAGTCGAGTGCCATTTACGAATCAAACCCCTCTCACTTCTAGAGATTAATGGAGGGAAGTCTGTGAAGGTTTTTATGGTAATTTTAACTTTTGCCGCATTAATTGCTGATCCTGACCATTCTTTCATTTTCAGTTCTGATTTCATTTTTAGGGCATAGTGACTATGCTCTGTGACATTTCAGGAAAGAAGAAGCTTACATCCTTTGGCAATTAAAGACAGTGTAATTGAAAGGTCCAAAACCAGGATTAACAGATAAACATGTGGGTGTCTTCCCAATTAACTGACCGGTGTCAAACATTAAGCACTGAGGCAATAGTAAGTAGTAGCTCTAGAAGACCTCACTTTAAAATTTACCCCAGAGCTGACCCCAGCAACAAGAGGACCGATTCTCACCTCAACCACAGCCACAGACAATTACAGCCATCCCCAGTGAGGAAATTAGGGATACCTGGATCCCCCAAGGGGACGGCCACTGTTTATAGAAGGCCTGGCAGAAAACTTGGGGCTACCTGCAGAGATGGTGTGTGCAGTGGACGACAATTTCATGCCTTTGGGCAAATTGTTATTAAAACCAGTTGAGAATTTCGAGACTGTAATGGACAGGCCCTTAATTACGAAGGAAGTCAAGATAAAAAGAGACGGTCTTTGGGTAGTGAGGATCACACCTGTCATACATTAGAATTGTTTAATGGTGTTGAAACACCTAGTCTCAAAGCAATGGAAGGAACTAGATTTGCTCTAAGGAGTCTGTTCCTTGGTTTTGAAGAAATTTCACAAAAAGTGGGAAATTTAGGGACAATTAAAGACCTTGGAATGGATATGGATACTGATAAAAGTTGAGTATCCCTTATATGAAATGTTTGAAATGAGAATTGATTCAGAATTTTTATTATTTTTCTGGGTTTGTGAATATTTGCATTATATTTACTGGTTGTGTATTCCAAATCTGGAAATCCAAGATCCCAAATCCAAAATGTTCCAATCAGCATTTCTGTTGAGTGTTATGTTGGTACTCAAAAACTATTAAATTTTGGAGCATTTCGGGTTTCAAATTTTTGGATTTGATGTACTCAATCTATAATATCTGAAGGTTTCAAATACATCCTTAAAATATGTTGCCATTGCTAAAAACAATTTACAGCCTTGCCGAACAAGACAGTTTATCTGAAAATTGAAGAACTAGACTCCAGAATTAATGTACATAAATTCTGTGGACTTGAAACTAAATATTTGGAAATCACTGATATGCAAAAGAATAACTCATCAGTAACAAGGAGACATCATATATAATTGTACAGGTTTCTTTTTTTTTATTATACTTTAAGTTTTAGGGTACATGTACACATTGTGCAGGTTAGTTACATATGTATACATGTGCCATGCTGGTGCGCTGCACCCACTAACTCGTCCTCTAGCATTAGGTATATCTCCCAATGCTATCCCTCCCCCCTCCCCCCTCCTCACCACAGTCCCCAGAGTGTGATATTCCCCTTCCTGTGTCCATGTGATCTCATTGTTCAATTCCCACCTATGAGTGAGAATATGCGGTGTTTGGTTTTTTGTTCTTGCGATAGTTTACTGAGAATGATGGTTTCCAATTTCATCCATGTCCCTACAAAGGATATGAACTCATCATTTTTTATGGCTGCGTAGTATTCCATGGTGTATATGTGCCACATTTTCTTAATCCAGTCTATCATTGTTGGACATTTGGGTTGGTTCCAAGTCTTTGCTATTGTGAATAATGCCGCAATAAACATACGTGTGCATGTGTCTTTATAGCAGCATGATTTATAGTCATTTGGGTATATACCCAGTAATGGGATGGCTGGGTCAAATGGTATTTCTAGACATTGGAGAAAATTTTTGCAACCTACTCATCTGACAAAGGGCTAATATCCAGAATCTACAGTGAACTCAAACAAATTTACAAGAAAAAAACAAACAACCCCATCAAAAAGTGGGCGAAGGACATGAACAGACACTTCTCAAAAGAAGACATTTATGCAGCCAAAAAACACATGAAAAAATGCTCATCATCACTGGCCGTCAGAGAAATGCAAATCAAAACCACTATGAGATATCATCTCACACCAGTTAGAATGGCAATCATTAAAAAGTCAGGAAACAACAGGTGCTGGAGAGGATGTGGAGAAATAGGAACACTTTTACACTGTTGGTGGGACTGTAAACTAGTTCAACCATTGTGGAAGTCAGTGTGGCGATTCCTCAGGGACCTAGAACTATAATTGTACAGGTTTCTTAGGAGAGATGCCATTTACTTTATGAGTTTCCAAATTTACCCAGATAGATAAAAATATTTTGAGAGGTGGCTACTACATGCAATAGTCAGGTGGGCTGAGATACAAAAGCCTACATCTGATCTCTATAATTTATAAGTATAGCTCCAAACCAACAAAATCAACTGAACTTCATCAAATATTTTTTAGACCTTGTTGCCTTAGCAATGGTAAAACCATTGTATTATTTGTACTGCATACCAATAACACACCATAGGTGATGCTACTAAATTCAGCCTAGTTTTCTTTTTTTCTTTCATCTTCAATAGACTCCTCAAATGCCTATTGATCTCTCTTTGAAACAAGTAATATAAGATGGGCTGGGGATGTCCTAAAAGTCAGAATGAACTAGTACTTGCTAAAACAAAACAAAAAAGATGCAGAGGGAAAGAAGAGCATTGAATTTTGTTTGATCATTCATTTCTCTAGTAGAAATGTGTTTGGTGATTACCATCCATCAGCCATTAATATAGCAGCTGATGAAGCCATGATGCTTATCCTCAACAAGGACACAAAGGTAGGAAGTCAGAATCCCACAACTATTTGCCTCCTCACAATTACTTACCTTTTTTTTCCTCTTTATTATTAAAAAGTATTAGCAACTAATAGGCCCCTTCTAGCACTATGTGATACTAGGGTCAACAGTCAGATAGATGACTCTTATCTGCCTAAATGTAATTTAATGCAATTTTTACAAATCATAATAGTAATCAGATTCAGGAGGCAAAGCAATAATACTAGCGCAGTGCTGCTCTCAATACTTCAACAGATACGTAGCTGAAGAAAATGCCAAAAATAGTGGAGTTTTGTCTTCATTGTATTTACAGTTTCTAATGGCATATTTTCAAATTAAGACTTGGATAAGACAGTTTTAGCACTTACCATTGGAAGAACAGGCCAATCAGACCCACATAATATTTCTCAAGTTCAAAAGAAACAAGATAATAACTATATACCAAAAGGCATTTCTCCTCATGAAAAAGAGGAAATGTTGATTGAATGCATATCTCTAAATACCCAGTCCATTTAAATTTTATGTCACAACAACAAATTGTCATTGACACTTATCATCAGCATAGATATTTTCTACCAAAATACCACTTTTCCTGGTGTGAATTTATCTTCTGCTTCTCGGCAAAATTTCAAATATATTTTCAAATGTGCAATATTAAATTTCTCTCATAAATGCTGAGGAAGCCACTGAAAATTTCGTTTCTAAGTGTAGCTAATATGAGGATGAATCAGATTTCCAAGTAAGTCTCTGAAACATTCTCGTGAAAAAGGGTTAAGTCTGTAGAAAGAGTCTGCAGCCCTGCACATAATGAAAAGTCCAATCCTGCACGTGCAAAATGTGGCAGGTGCTAAAGCTATCAGCTGTATCAGTGAGCAGATCCAGGGACAATTTTCTTATGCTAAGCTATATCTTTTTTTAAAAGGTGATGAAAGAAAACATTATAAAATCCATTGTTGTGTCATTTAATCTGCATCACATCAGGATTCTAGTCTCTTCTTTGTGATTTCATCAAACCACAGTAGACTACATCTATTTCTGTTCTGGGCATGCTTTCTCTTTAATAATTCTGCTTTTATACCTCTAAGCACACTGTTCTAATTAGATCACTTTGAGTATTCTGAACTTTTCCTCAAGGACTTTTCTCAGAATATCTTTACTGCTTGTTGTTGAATTAGACCACCTTGGTTAGGATTTCCAGCCCCAATGAGTCCTTGAAAGCCAAATGGCTAACCTGAACTAGTGCCTGCCTAGTCTGCTGAGTTGGGTGGGGACATCCCATAATTCGATTTACTCTTTGTAAAATGAGGATATGGCCTAAATGAGTGTCATGGTGACTTCTTGCCCTCTTCCTGCAAATAAATTATTCTTCAGTTATATGGCTGGGTAAATAGTAATGCCACAGAAAAATACAATCTTTTTTAAATGCTCATTTTTCTAAATTTTCTAAATTTTGAAATCTTTAATTTTTGTGGGTACATAGTAGGGGCATATATTTATAAGATACATAAAATGTTTTGATGCAAGCAGGCAATGTGAAATAATCATATAATGGAGAATGGGGTATCCAACCCACAAGCATTTATCTTTTGTGTTACAAACAAACCCATTGTAATCTTTTAGTTATTTTAAAAGATAAAATTTATCATTGACTATAGTCACCCCATTGTGCTATCAAATAGTAGGTCTTATCATGCTTTCTACTTTTTGGATCCAATAACAATTCCTACCTACCCCCCAATCACCCCAGTATACTTCCCAGACTATGGTAACCATCCTTCTACTCTCTACATCCATGAGTTCAATTGTTTTTATTTTTATATCCAACAAATAAGTAAGAACATGCTATGCTTGTTTTTCTGTGCCTGGCTTATTTCACTTAACATAATGACCTTCAGTTCCACTCTTGTTATTGCAAATGACAGGTTCTCATTATTTTTTATGACTGAATAGTACTCCATCGTGTACCTATGACACATTTTGTTTATTCATCTGTCGACGGACACTTAGGTTGCTTCCAAATCTTGGCTACTGGGAGCAGTGCTGCAATAAACATGTGAGCACAGATTTTTTTATATATATGCTCCTTGTTTTTCTTTTGGGTATATAACCAGCAGTGGGATTGCTGGATTATACGGTAGCTCTATTTTTAGTATTTTGAGGAACCTCCAAACTGTTCTCCATAGCGGTTGTACTAATTTACATTCCCACAGTGTACGAGTGTTCCCTTTTCTCCACATCCTTGCCGCATTTGTTATTGCCTGACTTTCGGATAGAACCCATTTTAACTGGGGTGAGATGGTATCTCTCTAGCTTTTATTTGCATTTCTCTGATGATCAATTATGTTGATACCTTTTCATAAGCCTGTTTGCCATTTGTATGTCTTCTTTTGAGAAATGTCTATTAAAATCTTTTGCCCATTTTTTGATCAGATTATTGGACTTTTTCCTATAGACATGTTTGCACTCCTAATATATTCCAGTTATTCATCTGTTGGCAGATGGGTAGTTTGCAAATATTTTCTCTCATTCTGTGGGTTGTCTCTTCACTTTGTTGATTGTACCCTTTGCTGCACAAAAGCTTTATAACTTGATATGATCACATTTGTCTATTTCTGCTTTGGTTGCCTGTGCTCATGGGGTATTGCTCAATAAATTTTTGTACAGACCAAAGTTCTGGAGATTCTCCACAAGGTTTTATTCTAGTAGTTTGATTGTTTGAGGACTTAGATTTAAGTTTTAATTCATTTAAATTTTATTTTTCCATATGGTGTGAGATCGGGTTCTAGTTTCATTCTTCTGCATATAGATTTCCAGTTTTCCTAGCATGGTTTATTGAAAAGAGTTTTTCTCCAGGGTATGTTCTTGCCACCTTTGTCAAAAATGAGTTCACTGTAGGTGTGTGAATTTCTTTCTGGGTTCTCTGTTCTGTTCCTTTGGTCTATGTGTCATATTTCAGATGTTAAAAAAAAAGGCTTTCAATTCTTCCCCATTCGGTATGATACCAGATGTGCTTCTGTCATATATAACTTTTATTATGTTGAGGTATGTTTCTTCTATACCCATTTTCTTGATGATTTTTTGAATCATGAAAGCATGTTTAATTTTATCAATTGCTCTTCAGCATCAATTGAAATGATCATATGTATTTTGTCCTTCATTCTGTTGACATGGTGTGTCACATTGACTGACTTGTGTATGTTGAACAATCCTTGCATCCCAGGGATAAATACCATTTGGTCATGATTAATAATCTTTCTAAAGTATTTTTGAATTGGTTTGCTAGAATCTTGTTGAGGATTTTGGCATCAATAGTCATCAGAGGTGTTGGCCTGTGGTTTTCTTTTCTTTGATGTGTCTTTGTCTGGTTTTGGTATTAGGATAACACTGGCCTTGTGGAATCAGTTTGGAAGTATTCCCTCCTCCTCTGTTTTTCACAATAGTTCGAGTAGGATTGGTATTAGTTCTACTTCAATGTTTGTTAGAATTCAGTAGTGAAACCGTTGGTTCTCAGGGTTTCCTTTAGTGAGGAATTTTTTATTACGGCTTCAATCTCATTGCTTGTTATTGGTCTATTTAGATTTTGCATTTCTTCCTGACTCAATCTTGCTAGGCTTTATGTGTCTAGGAATTTGTCCATGTCTTCTGGATTTTCCAATTCATTGGAATATAGTTGCTCATAGTAGCAATTAATGCTGCTTTGAACTGCAGTATCAGTTGTAATGTCTTTTTTTTTCATTTCTGATTTATTTATTTGGATCTTGCTTTTTAAATTTAGCCTCGCTAAAGATTTGTTAATTTTGTTCAAATTTTGAAAAACTAACTTTGTTTTATTGATCTTTTAAATTGTTTTCTTCATTTCAATTTTATTTATTACTGCTCTGATCTTTATTTCTTTTGGTCCTACTTATTATGGTTTGTTTTTCTCTTGCTCTTCTTGTTTTTTAAAATGCATCACTTGATTGTTTACTTGAAGTTTTTCGTGTTTTCTGATGTAGGCATTATAGCTATAAACTTCCCCCTTAGTACTGATTTTGGTGTATTCTATAAATTTTGGTATGTTGTATTTCCATTATCATTTGTTTCAAGAAGTTTGTCAATTGTTTTCCTAATTTCTTCATTGACCCACAAGTCATTTAGGAACATATGGTTTCATTTTCATTTGTTTTTATAGGTTCTAAAATTCCTCTGGTTTGTGGTTTTCTAGTTTTATTCTATTGTGGTCAGAGAAGATGATTGATATTATTTTGATTTCTTTGAATGTTATGAGACTTGTTTTGTGACCTACCCATATGGTCTATCTTTGAAAATAATCCGTGTGCTGAGGAAAAGAATGTGTATTCTGCAGTTGTTGAATGACATATTCTGTAAATATCTATTCAATCCATTTAGTCTATACTGTAGATTAAGTCTGATGTTACTTTGTTGGTTTTCTGTCTGGAATATCTGTTCAATGCTGAAAGTGGGGTGTTGAAGACCCCAACTATTACTGTACTGAGGTATTTCTCTTTGTCTCCAATATATTTGCTTTTCATATCTGGGTCTTCTAGTGTTGGCAATATATATTTAAAATTGTTATATTCTCTTGTTAAATTGACAACTTCATTATTATATAGTGACCTTTTTGTCTCTTCTTACAGTTTTTTTTTTCTTGAAGTCTGTTTTGTCTGATGCAAATCTAGTCACACCTGCTTTTTTGGTTTTCATTTGCATATAATATCTTTTTCCATTGCTTTACTTTCAGTCTATCTGTGTCTTTATAGGTGAAGCATTAAGGACCGTCAAAGTAGTACCTGGGTATCATTGCTGGTTATTAAGGGCCCCAGGGCTCTTCATTTAGTGGGTGATGAATACTGCCAGGATTGGGTCCTTCCCTTCAAGGCAGTGGGTTCCCTTCTGTCCCAGAGTGTTTAGGAATATCTTCCAGGAACCAGGGCCTAGAATGGGGGCCTCACAACTCTGACTATTACCCTATCCTGCTGTGGCTGAGAGAGTATCCAAGATGCAAGACAAAGTCCTCCTTACTCTTCACTCTCCTCTCCTCAAGCACAAAGAAGGGGTCTGTTTTGGAGTCATGAGCTATGTAGCCTGGAGTTAGGAAAAGGGTAATGCCAGCACTCCCTTAGCTGCCCTAGCTCGTGTCTCAGTAGGTTATGTGCCCCTTCAGTCCACTGTCTCTGGGCCTAGTTCAGTACTAGGACTTGCCTAAGAGTTGCAGTTTTTGCGGCATACAACGCCTTTTGAGTTTATTTAGAGCCCCAGGGCATTTCAGCCCCTTGATGCTAGGTTAGAGGGAACTCAAGTTCAGGTGGCTGGGATTAGTGATTCCCCTCTGCCTAGGGCTGGTTTAAATGCAACCACAATAGGTGGTTGTCAGCTGAGTTTTGGTCTAGATTTCCTTCCTGCTTTTCCAGGACAGCACTGAGTGCAATATGTCACAGTTGCTGGACTCTCCCTCCCCCAACTCCCAGACATGCTCTCCACACCATGCTGTGGCTGCTGAGATAGAGTGGGGTAGGCTGGGGTTTCGATGGGGGAGGTAGGAGAGAGTTGGTGGAGTGGAGCCAGTGGTTAAAGACTGATTTTTCTATCTCTTTAGTGTCTCTCCCAGCGATATGATGTTAAAACCAGTTACTATGAGGGCTCACCTGATTTTTGGTTCTTATGATGGTGTTTTTACATGTAGGTAGTTGTTAAATTAGTATTCTTGCTGTGAGGGATGACTGGTGGAGCCTTCTATTCTGCCATCTTGCTTTGCCTCCTCAAAAATGTTGGCAATTAAATTCCAAATATTTTGCTCATATATAACACTTAGCATAAAATATAGTATTTAATATCATGCACCAGCATGAAAAACACTTTAATTATATCTGAAGGATAATATAGCATCTGGTATCTCGTATATGTCACAGAAATTTTTGACATCTTTATACTCAGACAACTATACTGAGGAAAAGGAATTTTTACCCCCTCTTATCAAACATGATAATTTCTTTGGGGAAAGAACTACCACGTACTCCCTCCTTTTCCTCCATCCCTTCCTTTTTCCATGGGAGATGATAATGTGACCTTCATTGGTCAGAACCTCATTGATCTATTACTGCATCTTATACCGCTGGACATGTTACTGGACCTTCAGGATTTGGTTCAAATTGGTTTTCCTCTTTCACTTCCTACCCAATTTTATGTGAAAATATTTTTACTTTCAATAAGGGAAGACTCTTGGAAACTATCAGTGCCTGACAGGAGCTATGCTAGTGGTTGGTACATTAAATAAATGTCGATTAAGCCCTTTATAGAAAGGTATGAAGTTGTGTAAACATAAATGTGCAACTGTGAAAATTTAAGTAGAAACCTAGTATGGAAAATATTACCCTGTGACTGTCTTTGATATGCCCTCTTCCACTAGCTAGTATGTCTGTTTCTCTAGAAGTTATAGACATTTTTGGCAATCCTTCCTTCTCCAGGAAAAACAAACTGTTCCTCCCAGTGTTATAATATTTATAAACTAATTCAAGTTCATGTGTTAATGTGTTATACTTGTTTGGAAAATAATTTGGATCATAGTATTTCTCACACTAGGAAGATATGTTGATTCTTTAGAGACAAATGTTCATGGCACAAAGTGATGCAATTGATCAGCCATGTCCCTTCATAACTTTCAATTCTCTTTCCTTAATTTGTCCATTCAACCAGTGTTAAATTATTTCAGGTACAGCAATGGCTTCATTCACAGAATACTCATCTAACACTACCAATTGCCCACCTTGAGTTTCTAGCACATGATATCAACTATGACATGTGCCACTGTCTACATAAATTGCTTTGATTCCTTTTGTGACATAGCTGGGTAGAGATAAAAAAAGATAAGAAACATGAATATCTGTAGAGAAATATGGCACTCAAGACATTCCATCTTCACTTATACAGCAACATCATCCTTTTCTGTTTTACATGGTAAAATCTTTATGTTAAGGGCAGGCAGTGCCTGTGCCTTGGCAATAATTTATTACAACTTATATAGCACTTACTTTTTTTTTTTTTGATATGGGGTCTTGCTCTGTCACCCAGGCTGGAATGCAGTGGCATGATCTTGGCTCACTGCAACCTCTGCCTCCCAGGCTCAAGTGATACTTTCACCTTGGCCTCTGAAGTACCAGGGACCACAGGCGGGCACCACCACATCCAGCTAATTTTTTGTATTTTTTTTGTAGAGATGGGGTTTTTCTATGTTGGCCAGGCTGGTCTCCAACTCCTGAGCTCAAGGGATCCACCCACCTCAGCGTCCCAAAGTGCTGAGATTACAGGCATAAGCCACCATGCCCAGTCAAGATCTTTTATATCTCTATTCTATTTAAACTTCTAGGTACAGTCCCCTATGTAATTTATTTTGTTCCACTTTAGACATTAACAAATATGTATTTCAATATAAAATTCATTACGACTAATGCCTAAACCTAGGTAATGCCAATTGGTGTAGCCTTTGAGGGTTGGCCTAAGACCAATTTCAATTCAATTTAATTAGTATTTTTTTCTCCCAGTTCTTCACCAATATGCCAACCAGTGAAAGTTATGGAGAAACAAAGTCCGTTTCAATATAAGGGCAAACTTCCAGAGCAATCAGCAATGTTTAAAATGGTACAGTCTTTCTCAGTGAGCTTCTCATCACCAGAGGCACACCATCAATGGATATTTGATCATCTACAGTAAAATTGTAAAGGAAACTCTTACACTAGATATAGGCATGGTTTAAGTAATTTCTTTACTCCTTTATATTTCTAAGCCCATGAAAATATTTTTTCTATATAGCTGGTGGCCTATTTTTTATTGCTTGTGTGAATGGTGGCTAATGCAAAACCCTACCATTTTAGAGACTTCTTCTTTATCTACAGTTTGGTTTGTAGGCTAACTTACTAGTTTTTTCATCTCATGAACTTATAACAATTCAAGAACTACTTTCTAAATCTTGCATTTTACTTTTCAGTCTAAATGGACAAATATCACGTGTCTGTGTATGGCTTCTGAATGTTCAGATCATAACATGTATCTCTGGCCTCCAAATGAAAATAAAACAATAATTTGAATTGATGTTACATCCTGTAAAAAACAGAAAAGAGAAATCTATGTTAGTAAGAGTGAGGCAAGTTGTAACAAAATTGTGATCACACTGTGAAACCAGCACATCTCTAAATCTTTCTAAATGCACGTTACCATAATAAAAAAAAAAACTTTCTCATACACAGGTGATAGCAGCAACCTACCATCTGTAGGGATCTGCCAAACTCGCAGCCTCTTTAACTGACCAATTTCCATAGTGAGGACCACTAAGCATTCACTTGTCAGCTCAGCACCTGAGCAAGCCCTGGGGTTAAGTTAATCCATGTTCTGGGAAAGAAGATATTTTAAGTAATTCTATACCCAGAGTTCTAAGTTCAGACTTAAGCCAATATTTATGATGAGCTCACTCTAGCCAGACCTTTTTAACTCCTACTTATCCTTTATACTCAAGGGCATACCCTCTAGCATGTTGCCATTAGAGTTTCCTTCTTTCCATAGCCAGCCCTTCTGGATACAGTAACAACAGGATGGTTCAAATTCTTCTATGGCATCTACGACATCATGATAAAAGAATGCATCTCTGTTATGCCCAACACTGAGAGTGCCTGCTTTGTTGTTGCTGCCCTCTCTCTGTTCAACCATTTCTCTGAAATGTTCATTTGTTTCTGCTGAAATAGGCACGGGGGAAAGCAGCAAGCCCACGCATAAGTCAGTGGCCCACAAATGTGAATGTGCATCAGAATCACCAAGACAGTTCGTTCAAACATAGATAGTTAGGCCCTATTTTTAGAGTTTCTGATTCAGTAGGTCTGGGGTGAAACCCAATAATGTGCGTGCCTAGCACTTTATCAGGTGATGATGATGGTGCTGGTCTGTGGATTACCATTTAATAATGAATTTAGCAAGGTAATCAGTTGCCTGTCTTCTTCAGTTAAATATACCACCAGTCTCTAAGAATGAATTTCTTGGAGCCTCTTCATTTATCTTCTGAGTGAGAAAGTACCTCTTTCCCTTCTCTAAAAGGGTAAATTTCCATAAGGCCATTGATGCTTGCTCTCCAGTATTTTGCATCTTTTTACCTAGTTTTCTGTTTATATACATTGGGAATTGGAGAGCCTGTCTAGCTGATTCTTAATAAGCTCTGCAAAGGGTATGTATTAGTTTACTAGTGCTTCTGTAACAGAGTACCACAGACTGGATGGCTTAAACAACAAAAATTATTTTCCCACACTTCTGGAGGCTAGATATCTGAGACCAAGGTGTCAGCAGAGCTGGTTCCTTCTAGAGGCTCTGAGGGAGACTCTGTTCCAGCCCTCCCTCCTAGCTTCCTGTGGTTTTCTGTCAATCTATGATACTACTTGTCCTGTAATATGGATCAACCCAATTGCTGCTGTCTTCATGTTTATGTGACTTTTTCTCTGTGTGCATGTCTGTGTACAAATTTCCCGTTTCATAAAGACGTCAATCATAGCCTCCTGCATTATCTTAACAAATTATATACTCAAAGACCGTATTCCCACATACGATCACATTCTCAGGTACTGATGTTTACGGCTTCAATATATAAATTTGGGGAGGACATAATTCAACTCAAACAGAGTGTCATGTCCCCATGAATACCTGGCTTTCTATGAAATGGAGGTTGTTTGAAGATTCTACCCTCAGCTTTGGATCTTAATCACCGGTTAGAAGCTACGTGAATTGCTTTGCTCTACAACCTTCTATGAATAAATGCCTGGAGGAAGGCGAGACCTTACTGAAAGCTATCTTGAGTCCAGTCTATAATGAATCATCCTGAAGAACAGAGTAGTTTCTCTTAAGGAAAGTATTCTCTCATTGCTCTTCTTTGACTAGAATTACCCTGTTCATTACTGGTTGTCCATTTTTCCATATGATCAATATAATTATATTGTCAACAACAATAATGACAAAAAAATTTTCAAAAGCTACAGCAATGGCCAGGTGCGGTGCCTCATGCCTGTAATCCCAGCACTTTGGGAGGCTAAGGCAGGTGGATCACGAGGTCAGGAGGTTGAGACCATCCTGACTAATATGGTGAAACGTTGTCTCTATTTAAAATACAAAAAATTAGCCAGGCATGGTGGCACATGCCTGTAGTCCTAGCTACTCGGGAGGCTGAAGCAGGAGAATCTCTTGAACCTGGGAGGCAGAGGTTGCAGTGAGCAGAGATCTTTTTCTTTTTTTTTTTTTATTATACTTTAAGTTTTAGGGTACATGTGCACATTGTGCAGGTTAGTTACATATGTATACATGTGCCATGCTGGTGTGCTGCACCCACTAACTCATCATCTAGCATTAGGTATATCTCCCAATGCTATCCCTCCCCCCTCCCCCCACCCCACAACAGTCCCCAGAGTGTGATATTCCCCTTCCTGTGTCCATGTGATCTCATTGTTCAATTCCCACCTATGAGTGAGAATATGTGGTGTTTGGTTTTTTGTTCTTGCGATAGTTTACTGAGAATGATGATTTCCAATTTCATCCATGTCCCTACAAAGGACATGAACTCATCCTTTTTTATGGCTGCATAGTATTCCATGGTGTATATGTGCCACATTTTCTTGATCCAGTCTATCATTGTTGGACATTTGGGTTGGTTCCAAGTCTTTGCTATTGTGAATAATGCCGCAATAAACATACGTGTGCATGTGTCTTTATAGCAGCATGATTTATAGTCCTTTGGGTATATACCCAGTAATGGGATGGCTGGGTCAAATGGTATTTCTAGTTCTAGATCCCTGAGGAATCGCCACACTGACTTCCACAATGGTTGAACTAGTTTACAGTCCCACCAACAGTGTAAAAGTGTTCCTATTTCTCCACATCCTCTCCAGCACCTGTTGTTTCCTGACTTTTTAATGATTGCCATTCTAACTGGTGTGAGATGGTATCTCATTGTAGTTTTGATTTGCATTTCTCTGATGGCCAGTGATGATGAGCATTTTTTCATGTGTTTTTTTGGCTGCATAAATGTCTTCTTTTGAGAAGTGTCTGTTCATGTCCTTCGCCCACTTTTTGATGGGGTTGTTTTTTTCTTGTAAATTTGTTTGAGTTCACTGTAGATTCTGGATATTAGCCCTTTGTCAGATGAGTAGGTTGCGAAAATTTTCTCCCATTTTGTAGGTTGCCTGTTCACTCTGATGGTAGTTTCTTTTGCTGTGCAGAAGCTCTTTAGTTTAATTAGATCCCGTTTGTCAATTTTGGCTTTTGTTGCCATTGGTGAGCAGAGATCTTACCATTGCACTCCAGCCTGGGTGACAGAGCAAGACTCAGTCTCAAAAACAACCAAACAAAACAACAAACAAAAAAAGCTACAGCAACAACACTTGTGATATTTAGGTTTTGTAGCTTAATGTGAGAAATAACTGGAAAGTTTATGAAATTAAGTCTTCTTACTTAGTAATACAGTTTTTCTTTTCATTTTTTCAGGACTTCCTTTATGTTCCTCTGCAAGTATTTGCAATTTTATAAATACAGCTTCTGTCATATCTTGTTATGTCTATTCCTAAATATTTTATGTACGCAATATAATGGGTACAATCTTATTTTTATTAGCAACTTGTATGTTCATGACTCCTTCCAAAAGAGCTCTTCTTCTATTAGGTAAGTGATTTGATAATCCTACTTAGAAACTTACACATTAAGACATGTCTTTTGGTAGGTATGTGGGGATGTGAGCAGACAGAGCTGCTCTACAATGAGATACAAACATATTTGCTTGAGAAAGAAGGAATGATGAATAGAGACAGATAATGGAGAAATGGAGTCATTTGGTTGGCAAATAACCAAAAGTTGGCTGTAATGGAGAAAATTAGTACTTATCAGGGACTTACTACAGTGTGTGTTTGTGTCCTCTGAGAAAAAGACATAAAGATTAGGTTAGACATACTTGAGATTTGTTGAGAAAAAAGCTTGTAAGATTAAAAAAAGTGGAAAGACCTAGAAATGGTGGGTAGCACCTTCAGACAATCATACTGATCTGACATTAGTGAGAGAGAGAGGGAAGGAAGAAATGATTGGATAGGGAGGGTTTCAGAATGCAGTACAACTCGGAGAAAGTTTCCATCAAGCCAATATTAATGTTCTAGAAAGTACTGGTCTAATCATTAATATTCCCATTTGGCATAATATTATTTATATTCTAGATTTTTAAATATTGTTCTACTTTGGTTTTCTTGCATTAAAAGTATAACATGATGGTACAGAGACTGCACTCTAAAATTCAGCAGACTCAAATTTATTTCCTAATTCTGACATTGAGCCAGTTATTTTACCTTTTTATTCTTTACTTTTCTCATCTCTAAAATGAGAAAACTTGTAGTATCTACCTCATAAATGTTTATATGTATTGAATGGGAAAATGCAAGCAAAGCACATAGTATCAGGCTCTTCATTAATGTCTCTTCCTCTTCTTTTTGTTCTTTTTTTATTTTGAGGGGGAGTCTCACTCTGTCGCCTAGGCTGGAGTGCAGTGGCACGATCTCTGCTCACTGCATCCTCCACCTCCCAGGTTCAAGCGATCCTTCTGCCTCAGCCTCCCAAGTAGCCGGGATTACAGGCACCCGCCACCATGCATGGCTAATTTTTTGTATTTTTAGTAGAGACAGGGGTTTCACTATGTTGGCCACACTGGTCTCGAACTCCTGACCTCATAATCCACCTGCCTTGGTCTCCCAAAGTGCTGGGATTACAGGCATAAACCACCACACCCCGCCTCTTCCTCTTCATAAAAAAGGTACTTATCTTAACATGGGACCTCCACTCTCATGTCATCTAAACCTAGTTACATCCCAAATCACTCATCTCCAAATACCATAACACTGGAGGTTAAGACTTCAGTGTAAAAATTTTAGGGGGACACAAGCATTCAGCCTACAATACTGCCAGTCATTATTATATATTATTATATGAATATTTTATATAATTACACACACACACACACACACACACACACACACACCTCACTTACAAAACCTTTGGACCAAAAGAACTTTTTAGAATTATAAAGTTGTTTTTATATATTATATAAAAATATATATCATATAACATAATTACATAATGTATAATATTTTATATAATTATATATCAAATAATCATTAAAACTTATTTGTAAATGGAATAAATATATCACAGATATGTATTACTGTTTCAAGTAATTGTACATCTTTTGTGATAAATAAACACAGTAGTAGCCCTTTATCCACAGTTTTGCTTTTTGTAGTTTCAGTTACCCATGGTCAACCACGGTCTGAAAAGAGGTGAGTACAGTGCAGTAAGATAGTGAGAGAGCGGCCATATTCACACAGCTTTTCATATTATTATAATTGTTCTATTTTATTATCACTTATTGTTGTTAATCTCTTCCTGTGCCTAATTTATAAATTAAACTTTATCATACATATATGCAAAGAACAAACATAGTACAGTATATATAGGGTTAAGTTTGTCTGCCATTTCAGAAACCTACTGGAGGTCTCGGAACTTATTCCCTGCGTATAAGGGGGTACTACTGTGTATTTATATAAACTACTATTGAAACAGGAATAGCTTTTTAAAATCTTGTGTTTTGTTTTGTAATCAATACTTACTAAGCTATTAATGTAAATATCAACATAGTCTAAATGTTTTTGATCTTATAGAGACAGCACCAAATATTTTCCTCACAAACAGCAGCTAAAAGCAATATTTTTGTCAATTATCATTATGTTGTAAGAAAATGGAGACTACAAGTATAATTTAATGTTATACAGCATAAATTAAATGAAAAAACAATGTCTCTTATGTTGGCATTAAACACATTAAACCGAGTTATTTGTAAACTGATAGATTTTATTCTTCACTGTTCAAATAATGATGTTGTATAGTTGAAGCTTATGACAGAACTGGATCAGTATTTCCTTTAAATATTAAAAAGAACATAATTTTTATCATATTTGATCCTGTTCACAAGTGGTTACTAAGAACGGTTTGTAAAGCTGCAAAAATTCAGAGATAAAGACAATTTTTCACATCGTGACTGGCATATTTGGCTATAAATCAAAATGCAATGTACAAAGTTAGCTAAAAAACTAGACTAGAAATCAGGAGACACAAAGTTTAACAGTGGCTTTGCTACTATATAGCCATAAAACTATGTTTAAATGCCCTCATCTGTAATATAAATTGATTACTCAGGGAGATCCCCAAAGGCTTTACCAGCCATGATACTTTAGTATCTTCAGAATGTAAGATAATAGTTATTATTTTGTTAACTCAGCTGGTTAGGGCATAGTGTTAGTAAAGAAATATAGACTAATGGTTTTGATCATTCTTTAGACTTGTTAATATTACTGCTGAATCATTTGATTCATTTGCCAAATATTTATAGGTCACCTATTATGTGCTGAGTACTCCTTCAAGGTCTATGTATGAGTCACTCTTTTAGTGGAGTGAGAGAGAAAGAGAGAGAGAGAGAGAGAGAGAATGAGAATTCCATATTGCCAAGAAGCTTATATTACAGTGAAACAAAACAGACAGTACTAAATTAAATAAGTTAAATAAACAATATTAAACAGAAGTAAGTGTTAAGGAGAAATAAAAATGAAAGAATAAAAAGGGTGGCAGGAGGCCTGGAGATTGCAATTATAGATAGTGGCCAAGAAAGATGCTATTAATATGTTGATTTCATTTGAGTGAGGAGCTACAGAAAAATATGTCCAAGCCAAAAATATATCTCTAAGAACAACATTAGACAAAACAAAAAGAAGTGCAAACAGAGGTCTTGAGGTAAGAATCTTCCTGATTTTTTTTTTTTTTTGTAAACAGCAAGAATGATAGTGTGTGAAGTTCTAGCCATAGCAATTAGGCAAGAGAAAGAAATAAAAGGCATCCAAAAAAAAAAGAGGAAGGTAAACTATCTCTCTTTGCAGATGATATGATTCTATACCTAGACAATCCCATAATCTCTCCTCAAAGACTCCCAGATCTGATAAACATATTTAGCAAAGGATTAGAAGAAAAAAATCAATGTACAAAAATTAGTAGCATTTCTTTTTTTTTTTTTTTTTTTTTGAGACAGAGTCTTGCTCTGTCGCCCAGGCTGGAGTGCAGAGGCCTGATCTTGGCTCACTGCAACCTCCACCTCCCAGGTTCAAGCGATTCTCATTTCTATACACCAGTAATATCCAAGCTGAGGGCCAAATGAAGAATGCAATACCATTCACAATAGCCACAGAAGGAATGAAATACATAGGAATATAGCTAATCAGGGAAGTAAATGATCTCTACAATGAGAATTATTAAACATTGCTGAAAGAAATCAGAAATAACACAAACAAATGGGAAGAACATTCCATGCTCATGGATAAGAAGAACCAATATTTTTAAAATGGCCATACTACCCAAAGCAATTTACATTTGTAATGCTAGTCCTGGCAAACTAACAGTGACATTTTTTTCACAGAATCAGAAAAAAAATTCTAAAATTCATATGGGACCAAAAAAGAGCCTAAATACCCAAAGCAATCCTAAGCATAAAGAACAAAGCCAGAGATATTACATTTCCTGACTTCAAACTATACAATGCTACAGTAACCAAAACAGCATGGTCCTGGTACCAAAACAGACATAGAGACCATCGAACAGAATAGAGAACACAGAAATAAGCCACACACTTACAACCATATCATCTTTGACAAGGTCAACAATGAGGAAAGGACTCCCTATTTAATAAATCATTCTGAGATAAATGGCTGCCCATATGCAGGAGATTCAACCTGGACCCCTTCCTTTCACCATATGCAAAAATCAACTCAAGATGGATTAAATATTTAAATGTAAAACCTAAAACTATAAAACCCTGGAAGAAAACCTAGGAAATACCATCCTGAGCATTGGCTCTGGCAAAAATTTCATGAGGAAGACTCTAAAAGCAATTGCAACAAAAACAAAAATTGACAAGTGGGACCTAATTAAAATAAAGACCTTCTGCACGCCAAAAGAACCTATCCACAGAATAAACAGATAACCTATGGAATGGGAGGAAATACTAACAAACTATGCATCCAATAAAGGTCTGATATTCAGAATACATAAGTAACTTAAAGAAATCCACAAGCAGAAACCAACCTCATTATGAAGTAGGAAAAGGACATGAACAGAAACTTATCAAAAAAAGACAAACGTAGCAAACAAGCACATGAAAAAATTCTCAGCAACACTAACCATTAGAGAAATGCAAATCAAAATCACAGATACCATCTGACACAGGCTAGAATAGCTATTATAAAAGTAAAAAAATAACAAATAATGGAGAGATTGCAGTAAAAAAGGAAGACTTAAACACTGCTGATTGGATTGCAAATTAGCTTAGCCACTGTAGAGAGCAGTTTGGAGAATTCTCAAAGAACTTAAAACTCAACTACTTTTCAATCCAGCAATCCCATTACTGGGCTGTATTAGGGTTCTCTAGAAGGACAGAACTAATAGGATATACGTATAAATAAAGGGGAGTTTATTAAGTATTAACTCAGATGATCACAAGGTCCCACAGTAGGCCGTCTGTAAGCTGAGGAGGAAAAGCCAGTACAAGTCCCAAAACTGAAAAACCTGGAGCCCAATGTTTGAGGGAAGGAAGCATCCAGCACGGGAGAAAGATGTAGGCTGGAAGGCTAGGCCAGTCTAGCCTTTTCATGTTTTTCAGCCTGCTTTATATCTGCTGACAGCTGATTAGATGGTTCCCACATAAATTAAGGGTGGATCTGCCTTTCCCAACCTACTAACTCGAATGTTAATCTCCTTTGGCAACACCCTCACAGACACTCCCAGGATCAATACTTTGCATCCTTCAATCCAATCAAGTTGACACTCAATATTAACCATCACAAGTCCACTCCTTGTCAACTTGAAGCCACACACATCTCCTGAGATCATACATAATCTTCAAATAAAGACAATAATAAGGTCATAATTATACCTAACATAATACAGCTATCATTCATACAACCGGAAGTGCACCAATCTCCAACCCAAATGGTATTACATAAAGTTAATAATAATTAAATGCTGATATGAAGTCAGTAAATCCTATGATACATGCTAAAGAAAAAAAGGAAATAAGATGAAGATATTTTCTTAGTATAAGTGTATGCTTGCACAAACATGTTTTTAACAAAAGAAGGAAGAAATACTCATGACAATTAGTCCTTGTTTCTGCAACTGGTCACGTGATTGTAGCTGGTATTGATGACTACCTTCTTCTACTACCCATTCGGTATCCCGTTTGCCTTCAGTAAGCACCTAAGCAGGTCATGTGTTTTTTGTTGTTGTTTGTTTGTTTGTTTGTTTTTCCTGGTGGAGTGAACCAAACCTTCATTCCTGAAGGGTCTGGGCCATTGTATTCCTGCCTGGATTGCGCTGTTGTAGTTTCTCATTGACCTTACACAGGGCATGGTAATACTAAGAGACGCCCTAATGGATCTCCTGTATTCCATGCATACTCTTCCTTACCTCTGTTGTGGAGGAGTAGACTGAATTCATCTTGATAGTCCAGGTCAATCACCCCAGCCAACACTGTAACTCCCTTAGCCTGTTGACTTAAAGGTAGGAGGAGCCCAATGTGTCCAGGTGGCAATCTTAACTTCCAGTTTAGTGGAATTGTTGTGTCTCCTGGTGGCAGCGTTCTTTCCTTTGGAACTAAGACCTCTAGGCAAGCAGAACATAATGTCGCAAGAACAGGAAGCAAAAATTTTGCTAGTGGATTACTAGGGGTGATGGTGAGTAGTGCCACTTCCACTTCCACCCCTTGATTCCTGGCCCCTTAATCCTGGCTATGGGAAAAACAGTACAATATATTGGACACTAATCCAGAGCATACATGGCCTTCTGGATAACTTTGCCCCAGCCCTGCAAAGTATTGTCACCTAGTTGGCATTGTAATTGTGACTTCAAAAGGCCATTCCACCGTTCTATCAATCCAGATGCTTCAGGATGATAGGGAACATGGTAAGACCAGTGAATTCCATGAGCATAAGTCCACTGCTGCACTCCTTTAGCCATAAGGTGAGTGCCTCAGTCAGAAGAATTGCTGAGTGGACTACCATGATGGTGGATAAGGCATTCCATGATTCCACAGATGGTAGTCCTGGCAGAAGCATTGTATCCAGGATAGGCAAACCCATATCCAGAGTAAGTGTCTATTCCAGTGAGAACAAACCTTTGCCCTTTCCATAATGAAAGAGGATAATCAACCTGCCACTAAGTAGCTGGCTGATCACCCCGAGGAATGATGCCATATCGAGGAGTCAGTATTGGTCTCTGCTGCTGGTGAATTGGGCACTCAGCAGTGACCATAGCCAGGTCAGCCTTGGTGAGTGGAAGTCCATGTTGCTGAGCCCATGAGTAGCCATCCCTGCCACCATGGCCACTTTTTTCACGGGCCCATTGGGTGATGACAGGTGTGGCTTGGAAAAGAGGCTGAATGGTGTCCACAGAATGGGTCATCCTATCCACTTGATTGTTAAAATCCTCCTCTGCTGAGGTCACCTATTGGTGAGCACTCACATGGGAATACAAATATCTTCACAATTTTTGACCACTCAGCAAGGTCCATCCACATACTTCTTCCCAAAATTTTTTTGTCACCAATTTTCCAATCATGCTTTTTCCAAGTCCCTGACCATCCAGCCAAACCATTGGCTACAGCCCATGAATCAATATCGCATCCAGCCATTTCTTCTTCCATGCAAAGTTCACAATCAGGAGCACTGAACGAAGTTCTGCCATTATGAAAAGAGAATTATACAATGTATAAAATAGGTGAAATTAATATTCTTGGGGAGATTCAGTGACTATTACACTAAAAAACCAAATTGATATGAAAAAGTAAATAATTTCTTAAAAATTTAAAATGCAAATGTCAAAACTAAAAATAAGTCTTTAGATAAAATAAATATCAAAATTGATCACAGCTGAAGATGTAGTTGGTGATAGACTCCTAAGATTAATATTATTTCTTTTTTGTGTATTAGGTTTCAGAATGTAATTTGATCATATTTTTTATTTAAGATGTTCTACATAATATATATAAAATGAGTGACTTAAAAACTACTTTACTAAGGTATAAGTGACATGTAAAAAGCTATACAGATTTAGTGTATACAATTCTGTGAGTTTAGGGATAAGTATACACTTGTGAAACCATCACAGTCATCAAAGCCATGAACACATCTACCTCCTCCCACAGACTGTACCTGTCTTGTACATTTTTTTTTTCAGTAAAAACACCATGTCGTAGTCTGTTTGTGCTGCTAAAGCAAAATGCCTTAAACTTGGTAATTTATAAACCATATACATTTATTGCTCATATTTCTGGAGCTAGGAAGTACAAGATCAAGATGCCAGCAAATTTGGTGTATGGTGTCTGTTCCTATAGATTGTGCCTTCTCCGTGTGTCTTCACATGGTGGAAGGGGCAAAGGAAGCTCTCTTGTGTCTCTTTTATAGGGTTACTAATTCCATTCGAGAGGTCTCTACCCTCTTGACCTAATCACCTCCCAGATCCCCAACCTCCTAATAAAGTTGCACTGGGGATTAGGTATCACCATATGAATTTTTGGCAAGCGTAATTTTTCTCACCATAGTATCTCATCCTTGGCCCCACAAAATTCATGCACTTCTCACACACAAAATACATTTATTGCATCCCAATATCCCCAGGAGTCTTATCTCATTTCAGCATCAATTCAGAATTGTAGTCCAGCATCTCATCTAAATATTCTCTAAATCACATATGGTTGAGACTCAAGGTACACTTGGTCTTGAAGCAAATTGCTCTCCAGCTATGACCCTGAGAAATCAAACAAGTTTTGTGCTTCCAAACTACAATGGTGTGGCAAGAACAGGACAAACATTCCCATTCCCATTCCCAAAGAAAGAAGTAGGAAGAAAGAAAGAGCTGGTCCCAAGTAATTCCAACACCCATCAGGGCAAACAACATTGAATATTAAGCTTTAAGAATAATCTTTATTTTTACAATGCCCCACCTTCCAGACACACTGGGCCAGAGATTGGGCCCCAAGGTTCTAGGTGGCCCCACCTCCATGAATTTGCTAGGTACGGCCCATGTTGAAGCTTTCACAGGTTGGAGTCAAGTGACTGCACCTTTCCCAGGCTGGACTTGCAAGCTCTTGCAAGTTCTGGGATCTCAGAGGTGGCTTCACCCAATGGCTCTACTAAGCATTGCCCTTGTGTGGGATTTCTGCAGTGGCCCCTTGCCTATGGCAATCCTCTGCCTGGGCACTAGGGCATCTTTTGAAATCTAGATGAAGGTAGCCATTGTCCCACAGCTCCTTGCACTCTGTGAGCCTGCAAACGTGGTACTGCATGGATGCTATCAAACTTTACCACTTGTGCCCTTTAGAAGGGTGGCCTAAGCTGCACCTGGTCTGGCTTGTGCCACAGATGGGGCAGCCAAGTAGTGCTGCAACGGAATACAGGGAGAAGAGACTTGAAATTGTTTTGCATCAAAAGCCCTGGCATTCTGAGACCATAATGGGCAGGGCAGCCCTAAATATGTCTGAAATGCCTTTGAGATCATTCTTCCATGTTCTTGATGAATAACGCCTGGCTTCTACTCATCCATACTAATCTCATGAACTGTCCACTTGGCGATAACCTTGGTGTTCTCTCCCAAACACACATATTCATTCTTTACAACATGGCAAGAAAGAGAATTTTCCAGATCTTTGAGTTCTGATTTCCTTGTGATTACAAATTCCAACTTTAATTTTAATTCTTTCTCAGATTACACTGTTAGGAGTCAAGAGAAGCCTTAACATTTTGATGATTTTTTCTGCCAAATATTCTATTTCATTGTCCAGGAGCTCTACCTTTCGCAAGACACTAGGACATGAACACAATTCGCCAAGTTATTTGCCACTTTATAAAAAGAATAGCTTTCCACCAGTTTCCAATAACATGACATTCATTTCCAACTGTGTCCTCATCAGAATATCCTTTACCATTAATATTTCTACTAACGTTAGATTCCTAACATCTTAGGTAATCTCTAAGAAGATTGAGGCTATCTCTGCAGACCTCCTCTTCTTCTTAGGCCTCATTGAAATTGCCCTTTATGGTTTGTTCAGGGCAATACAGGCTTTTGTCCAGCGTGCTCTTTAAAACTCTTCTACTGATTCTCCAATTTCAAAGCCCGTTCCATGTTTTTAAGGTATTCCGATTATCCAATTTCAAAGCCCATTCCACTTTTTTAAGGTATTTTATATAGCAGCAACCACTCCTGGTATGAATTTCTGTCTTTGTTTGGGCTTCTATATCAAAATACCTTAGTCTTGGTAATTTATAAACAATGGAAATTTATTTCTCACAGTTCTGAAGGTGGGAAAGTACAGGATCAAGGTGTCAGCAGATTCAATGTCTGGTGAAGGCCAGTTTGTCACAGATGATGACTTCCTGTAGAACATGACAGAAGAGGTGAAAAAGCTCCCTCTTGCCTCTTTTATAAGGACACTAATTCCATTCATGAGGGCTTTGCCTTCATGTTCTAAACACTTTCTAAAGGCTCTAACTCTTAATAATATTGCACTCAGAATTAGGTATCAGCATATAAATTTTGGTGGAACACAAACATTCAGACTGTAGCATATCATATTACAACATAATATGTTAACATAAAATCTACTCTCTTAGCAAATTTTAAGTATGTATTAAAGTATTTGTAGTTGTAGGCACTGGGGTGTATAGTCTATTTCCAGAAATTATTTATCTTGTGTAAGTGAAGCTGTATATGCTTTGCCATCCATATTTCCCCCTTTAGCCTGCTCTAGGTAACAACCATTCTACTTTTATGAGTTTGTCTATTTCAGCTCTCACATATGAGTGGAATCATACAGTATTTATCTTTACATGTTTGACTTATTTCACTTAGTACAATATACTTCAGGTTCATCTGTGTTGTAACAAATGGCAGGATTTATTTTCTTTTGTGAGGCTAAATTATATACCATTGTGTGTATTTATCACATTTTCCATATTCATTTGTCCATTGATAAAAATTTAGGTTATTTCCATATCTTGGTTATTGTGAACAATGCTTCAGCGAGTTCTGGAGTGCAGGTGTCTCTTCAAGATCCTGCTTTCAATTCCTTTGGATAAATATGTATAAGTGGGATTTCTGGTGTTGTCAAAAAACACCACCAGGATGGCTAAATAGTAGAAAGAAGAGCTTCGTTGGTGATATCAGTTTATAAACTAGAAAGAAACAGCCTCTGGCATGTGACAAATGTGCTCTCTTTTAGAAGAGAGAAAAACAGGTTTGGTTTTATGCCTCACAGGGCCTGTATCACACAATTAGGTCACACAATTAAACAGGTTTTGGGGAAAAGCTATACATAATTATGAGGGGAGCTAAGCGTATGCACAAAGGGCAAACATTTACATAACATACATCCTATGTTCATTTTGAAATAGGGTTTTATCATTAAAATGAGGTAGAACTTGGCTCTTTATGTCAAAAGGTGAACTATAGGACACAAAGACAGTTTGTGCACAGCCTCTATAAGCTGACTGAAAGTGTCTTAAAGTCTGTAATTGCGTGAAACCCTGTCTCTACTAAAAATACAAAAATTAGCCGGGCGTGGTGGTGGGCGCCTGTAATCCCAGCTACTCGGGAGGCTGAGGCAGGAGAATGGCGTGAACCCGGGAGGCGGAGCTTGCAGTGAGCCGAGATCGCGCCACTGCACTCCAGCCTGGGCGACAGAGCGAGACTCCGTCTCAAAAAAAAAAAAAAAAAAAAAAAAAAAAAAGTCTGTAATTGCTTATCCAGAAAGAATGTTTGTAAGACTGGCCCTCTGTCCAATCAGTTGCAGTGGTCTGGAATGTAAATCAGAGTTAAGAGAGGTCTGAAAATTTGACTGATAGCTACTATTAGGGAGTTTAACCAAAGTGTGTTTTTTTTCTTGTGTCAGTAGGAATTTAAAAATGCACTGGGCCAGTCAGTCCTGAACCCTCAACCCATAGATACCTTTGTTTCCTTAACTTTAGAGTCCATCTTGTCTAATATAAGGGATCAAATTAGATAGTAAACTATTTTGTACTGTTTTGAGGAACCTCCATACTGTTTACTGTCAAGGCTGTACCAAATTACATTCCCACCAACAGTGTGTAAGGGGATTTTTTTTTCTCCATATCCAAACTAACACTGTTATATTTTGTTGTTGTTTTTTAAATAGCCATCCTGACAGGTGAGACATAATATCTCATTGTGGTTTTTATTGCATTTCCTGGATGATTCGTGATATTGAGCACCTTTTCATATATCTGTTGGCTATCTGTATGTTTCATTTAAATAAATGCTCATTAAATTCCATTGCCCACCTTTTGATCAGGTTATTAGTTATTTTGCTATTTAATTGTAGGGGTTTCTTATATATTTTGGATATTAACCTCTCATCAGATACATGGTTTTCAAATATTCTCTGTCATTTTGTAGGTCGCCTTTTCACTTTGTTGAATGTTTCATTTGCTATGCAAAAGCATTTTAGTGTGATGTAATTCCATCAGTTTCTATTTTACTTTTCTTGCCTGTGCTTTTACACAAAAAAAAATTATTAAGAATATACAAAAAATCATTAAGAATACCAATGTTAAGAAGCTTTTTTCTTGTTTTTTTTTCTCTTGGTAGTTTTATGGTTTCAGGTCTTTTGTGTATGTCTGCAAACCATTTTGAGTTGTATAGTGTAAGACAAAATTCCAAGTTCATTCTTTTACACGTAAATAAAGCAGGTAGATATCCAGTTTTCCCAAAACCATTTATTGAAGAGACTATCCTTTTCTTTTTATTTTTTGGGTACAAATTAGTTGGCCATACATGTATGGGTTTATTTCTGGGCTTTCTCTTCTGTTCCACAGGTATATGTGTCTATTTTCATGCCAATACCATGCTGTTTTGATTACTCCAGTTTTATAATATAATTTGTGATCAGCAAGTAAGAGGCCTCTGGCTTTCTCTTTCTTGCTCATGATGCTTAAAGCTGGTACGGAGTTAGATATCAAGATAGAGGAATAGGACTTGCCTATGCTCAAACCTCCACACAAACATTACCTAAACAACTACCCACTCATGACAATAACTTTGTAAGAGCCAAGGAATGTAGATGAGAGTTTTTTAGCATGTGGGCGAAGAACAGAAATAAGAGAAAACACATTGCAGAGGGTGGAAAAGACAGTTTCACATTACTCTTATCACCGCTATCCCAACTCTGGGCAGAGCAGCCTGGAGAGAGACACCCTTTTCTCCAGAGAGGGGGAGGGAAATGATCACTGGACATTGCCTTGGACCCCAACACCAGGTCTGTCCTAGTAAAACCCAGAGCCAGGCAGGCCCCTATGGCCCCTCATTCCTGGATGATACCCACAGACTGAGCCTCCAGGCCCACCTCGACTCCAAGCCAGCCCCCTCATCCCCAGGCTCCAATCTGACCTCACAGCCTCAGGTGCTACAAGGCCTGACCCACTGCCAGGTGGACCCCAGTAGTCCCAGGCTCCAATTCAGCTGCAGTATCAATGCAGCCCTCATGGCCACAGGCTTCAGAATTTCTCTAGCACCAAATTGGTCCCTATAGCCCTAGACTCAAGGCCAGCATCTACAGACAAAGCCTCTAGACACGTCTCCATGCTAGGACAGCCTCTGCAGCCCAAGACTCCAAGCTACCCCATAGATTTAGTCTCTAGGCCAGCGCCAGCCACTAGGCCAGCTCCCACAGACTCAGGATTTATGTTTATCCCAGTAGACTCAAGTGCCAAGCTGGCTCCTGTGAACTGAGCCTCTAGGGACAACCCTGCAGACACATGCTATAGGCCAGCCCCCATGGATCCATGACAAAGGCTTATTCTGTCACTTGGTTTGCACCTTCAGCCTAAGGGTCCAAGCCCACCCGAGCACCAAGTCAGGCCCCGTGGACCCAGGCTTCATATTGGCCCCTCAGATACAGGCTGCAGAACTGCCACTGTGGCTGTGGACCCAGGCCTCAGTCTCACTGCTGCAGAACTAATCCACAGGTCCACCCCAGTGGTTCCAAGCTCCAGGCCCAACTATGGGGACTCAGGTACCAGGTAACAGGCTTGCCCACCAGCTAATCCGGGAACTGGATCAACCTTCTTGAGGACTTTAGTAGCAGGCCCATCCCCAGACCATCCCAGAGTTCCTGTCCCATATCACTAGACAGACTGACTATTGAAGGGCTTTCTCGGACAAAGCCAGTCTGCAAAGACTGGAATTAATCCCTACTTCTTCAAATGCACAGAAACCAAGTAAAATACTGCTAGTATTTTGCTGAAGAGTTTTGCATCTATGTTTATCAGAGATATTGGCCTGGTTTTTTTTTTTGATATGTCTCTGTCTGGTTTTGGTATCAGGGTAATGCTGGCCTTGTCAAAGGAATTTGAATCGTATTCTCTCTTCCTCGATTTTTTGAAAGAGTTTGAGAAGGATTGGTATTAGATGTTCTTTAAATGGTTGGTAGAATTCAACAGTAAGGTCATCAGGTTCTGGGCTTTTCTTTTACAGGAAAGTTTTTATTATTGAGTCAACCTTCGAATTTGTTATTGGGTCTATTCAGATTATCCATTTCTTTATGATTCCGGGTTGGTAGGTTCTATGTTCCTAAGAATTTATACATTTATTCTAAGATATTCAATTTGTTGGCGTATAATTTTTTTACATTAGGCTCTTATCATTCTTTCTGTAGTATGAGTTCTGAAAGGAAAATAATTATTGGCGCCCTGAAATCACTAAGCTAAAGGGAAAAGTCAAGCCAAGAACTGCTTAGAGCAAACCTGCCTCCCATTCTATTTAAAGTCATCTCTCTGTTCACTGAGATTCATGCATATCTGATTGCCTCCTTTGGAAAAGCTAATCAGAAACTCAAAATAATGCAGCCATTTGTCTCTTATCTACCTATGACTTGGAAGCCCCCTTCCCACTTCAAGTTGTCCCACCTTTGCTTCGAGTTGTGCTGCCTCTTGCAGACTGAACCAAGGTTCATCTTACATGTGTTGATTGATGTCTCACATCTCCCTAAAATGTATAAAGCCAAACAGCTCTGACCGCCTTGGGTATATGTCATCAGGACCTCCTGAAGCTGGGTCATGGGTGCATGTCCTCCACCTTGGCCAAATAACTTTCTAAATTAACTGAGACCTGTCTCAGATTTTTTGGGGTTTACACGGTCATGATGTCTCTTCATTTATAAATTTATTCGAGTTTTTACTGTTTTTTTTCTTAATCTACCTAAAGGTCTGTCAATTTTGTTCCTCTTCTCAAAAAACCAAATCTTAGTTTCATTAATCCTTTTGACTGTTTTTTCTAGTCTCTATTTTACTTATTTTAGCTCTGATGATTCTTTCTTTCTTCTGAATTTGGGCTTAGTTTGCTCTTCTTTTTCTCTACCTTGAGATATAGTGTTAGGTTCTTTGAGATCTTTCTTTTTTTTTTGATGTAGGTATTTATTGTCATAAACATCCATGTTAAGATGATGTCTGCTGCATCCCATAAATTTTGTTATGTTGTGTATACATTTTTATCTGTCTTAAGATATTTTTAATTTTCCTCTTAATTCATCCCATGACTCATTGGTTGTTCAGGATCATGTTGTTTAATTCTATGTCTTTATCATTTTTCTAAAATTCTTCCTGTTACTGATTTCAAATTTTATACCATTGTGACCAGAAAATGTATTCAATATTATTTCATTTCTCCTAAGTTTGTTCAGACCATTTTGGGGGCTTGACACATGATCAATCCTGAAGAAGGTTCCTTGTGCATTTGAGTAGAATGCATATTCTGTTTGTGTTGGATGTAATGTCCTGCGTATGTCTGTTAAGTCCATTTTGTCTAAAGTGTTATTTAAGTCCATTGTTTCCTTACTGATTTTCTGTCTGCATGATCTGTCCATTGCTGAAAGTGAAGTGTTCAAGTCTCTTACTATTATTCTATTATAGTCTATCTCTCCCTTCAAATCTATTAATATTTCTTTACAAATTTAGATGCCCCAATGTTTGGTGTACATTTACTTATAATTGTTATATCAGCTAGCAGTGTATGTCAGGTAGTTGAGAGATCTGCAGGTGAGACATTCCATAAGGCTTATTAGTGGGACTCTTGGTAAACTGTGTGAGCTAGCCAGTAGCATCTGCATCTGTTTATTGAGATGTGGACACAAGATGCTGTGAGCACCCTCCCCTTTCTCTATACCTGACTGCTCCAAAATGATTCAATTTTGCTAATTTCCTCACTGTGGTGGGTGGAATGAGATGGACGTGAGTTTCCTGGGCAGTATCTTGCAAGGCTGGGGAAGCCAGGTGCTCATTTGTCTCTCACTTTTCTCCATGGTAGAAATTACAGGCTGAAGGGCTCTTTCTTGGCTCTGAGCTATGCTCTTTTGGAGGAGGGGTTATACAGGTAAAGTGAAACTGTTTTACTTGCCTTCTTCTTGAATTTTTTGCTCCATTGATGCTAGAACGTCTCCACTGGACTCCCAGGCTCACATAAAGGTATTCTAGTCCTTGAGTATTTGTTTAAATTTGTGTTTCTGTTAGGGGTTTAAGGGCTAAACACTTCTAATCTGCCATCCTGCTGATGTCATTCTCCTAGATTAATATCATTCTGAACTCAGTGTCAAAAAACAAGGATTTAAAATATAAGAAAAGAATTATTAGACAGAGAAGACACATGAAGAAGTTCTAAAGTATGTGAAAGCAGAGTTTTCAAAATACACAATTGAAAGAATGAGAAGGAGAAAAAAATTTCAGAGCTGAAAAAAATTGTGTTTAAAAGACTATTAGTTATTAAGCTTTTTAAAGTTCACACCAAAGCACAAACATTCGCAAAGAATACCTAGGTACGTGTGAGTAAAATTTTAGAATGCCAAGAATGCAGGGTTGAAGAGATAGAAAACAAGCAACTTACAAAAGAGCCTCTTTCTGATAATTTATCGTCTCATTCTCTTTCCAGCTACTCTGGGTTTTTGTGCTCACTGCTTGGAATTATTTAACAGTATCTCCTCATATGGCTGGTTCATTCTCATCTTTCAGGTTTCAGAGTAAATGTCACTTTCTCAGAGAGGCTTTCTTCTAACCTTCCTCACTAAATAGGCTGTCTATTCTCTATTTAAAAACTATTTTTAAAAAGCTATTTAGTTCCTTCTAGTACTTACCAAAATTAAAATTATTTCATTTTGTCTACTTATTTATTTTTCTGTCTCTTGCAGTAGAATATATGTTCCATAGGGAGAAGGTGTAACGATCATGTATGTAGTATTTTTCCTACCACAGAGCAAGTGTTCTGTTTATATTTGTGGAATGGGCAGAAGAAGAATAATCAGATGGATGTCAGACTTTTCTTTGACTACAATGAATGCTGCATTTCATTGAGCAATGTCTTTCTCTCATTTGTTCAACAAATATTTAGAGAGTTCCTACTGTATTCCAGGTACTGTACTTGGCACTGGTAATATAAAATATGCTCTGTGTGCTTTGTCTTCTGCCATGAAAGTCAATGATATTGCACTTTACTGCAGGGAATTCTCTAACTGCTTGGGCCTAAGTCACATCTACTCTGACTGAATATTTTAGTCAGCGTTTACCTTCATGGGGTCTTTAACTTCTTTGTAGTTACAAATATGTGTGTGTGTGTGTGTGTGTGTGTGTGTGTTATCATTTATTTAATTTTTTCCAATTCATACCTGAGATAAAATTGCTTAAAGTTTTTAAAGAAACATGAGAGCCTGAAAAAAATATTACGCTACAAATAAGCTTTATTGAATCTTCTTGGTTTGTATTCTCATGCGTGTAACTGAGACCATCTGGAAAAATCATGCTATTCTGTGGAATTCTGCATAATTCCAAGGTTATTAAATCCAAGTCATTTCACCATGCAGGCATCACAATACAAAAGTAATCATCCAAAGCACTGGCATTCTTAATCAAGCTTTGGCTTTGAACTGCTTGTGACTTACTTTTGATCATACTTTCTTCTTACTTCATGATTTTTCTATCACATATTACCAGTTATCAGAAAGGAATCCTGATCAAGTGAAAGGGTTCTTGGATCTCATACAAGGAAGAATTTGTAGTGAGCATGCAAAGTAAAGTGAATGCAAGTCTATTAGAGAAGTAAATAAACAAAAGAATGGCTACTCTATTGACAGAACAGAGCATTCCTGAAAGCACGAGGGTGAATGCATCCACCATAGGTGCACTGCTTGTTTTTATATGAGATAAAGCAAAAAATAACCATGAGGCAGGTGTGCTCTACTTCAAGGGCTTGTGACAAAAGATGGTTCATCTTTGTGTAACCACTGACTTTGACAATAATCTATATTATTATATATTTTTTTGGAGAGAGGGCCTCCTCTGTTGCCCAGGCTGGAGCGTAGTAGTGCCATCAGGGCTCCTGCAGCCTCAACCTCCCCAGGCTCAGATGATCTTCCCACTTCAGCCTCCCGAGTAGCTGGGACTAGAGCCACATAGCAGCATGCCCAGCTAATTTTTGTAATTTTTATAGAAATAGGATTTTGCCATGTTGCCCAGCCTGGTCTCAAACTCTTGTGATCAAAAGATCTGCCCACCTTGGCCTCCCAAAGTGCTGGGATTACAGGCATGTGCCACCATACCAACTATATTATCTTTAAAGCAAAACTTTTTCTTGAACAAAGAATGCTTTTGTCCTTAGGATATGAAGACATCAGGACATTTTCTGGTCTGTTAACTCTGAAGTCTGTTCAGTAAACATTATTAATCTGTTCCCTTAACCATAAACATCTTGTGACTAAGGATGACTAACTTCCTGGGAATGTAGCTCTGTAGGTCTTAGCCTCATTTTACTCAGCTCTGTTCAAGATGGAGTCACTCTGCTTCAAATGTCTCTTACATATATAATCATTTGGCCTCCTTCTGCAACCTCATGCCTCCCTATATCAGGCATATTTATTACTGTGTTTCTGGTCATAACCTCCTATTACTTCTTTACAGTATTCTCTCTCTCTGGATCTGTGACCTTTGACTTTTTTGGAAACATCATGTCTGATCTTTCCTTTACTGTATACAGGCCTCTGTGTATATTTGGTGTTCAGAGAGTTGGCCCCAGTCACATGAGTATAAAGCAGATATATTTCAAACATTTATTAAATAATGGAAATCCTTTTAAATTGGAAAGCCCAGTATTTTGGTAAGGGGGTAGTTTGAGGATGAAGGACAATTTACTGGCACCCTTCTTGACTTACCCTTTGGGTGGTATCTAGTTGTGGAAACCTGGTCTAGCCAGCTGGCCCAGGGAAATATTCTCTAGTGTAGTTGTATTAGTCTGTTCTTGCATTGCTATAAATAACTACCTGAGACTGGGTAATTTATAAAGAAAAGAGATTTAATTGGCTCACAGTTCCACAGAATCTACAAGAAGCAGGGCTAGGCAGGACTCAGGAAACTTAAAATCATAGTTGAAGGTGAAAAGAAAAGAGGGATGTCTTACATGGCTGGAACAGGAGGAAGAGAAAGGGAGGGAGGGTGGTGCTACACACTTTTAAACAACCAGATTTCATGAGAACTTTATCACGAGACAGCACTAGAGTGATGATGCTAAACCATTAGAAACCACCTTCACAATCCCATCACCTCCCACCAGGCCCCTCCTCCAAAATTGGGGATTACAATTTGACATGAGATTTGGGAGGGGAAAGAGACAAATCACATCATTCTGGTCCTGACCCATTCAAAATCTCATGTCCTTTTCACATTCTAAAATACAATCATGCCTTCCCAACAGTCCCCCAAAGCCTTAACTCATTCCAGCATTAACTCAGAAATCCAAGTCTAAAGTCTCATCTGAGACAAGGCAAGTCCCTTCTGCCTATGAGCCTGTAAAATCAAAAGCAAGTTAGTTACTTTAAAGATACAATGGAGGTACAGGCATTGGATAAATACACCCATTCCAAGAGGGATAAATTAGCCAAAACAAAGGAGTTCCAGGCCCATGCAATTAAAAAATCCAGCAGGCAGTCATTAAATCTTAAAGCTCCAAAATAATGGCCTTTGACTCCATGTCTTACATCCAGACCACACTAATGCAAGGGGTGGGCTCCCAAGGCCTTGAGAAGCTCCACCCCTATGGCTCTGCAGGGCTGCAGGGCTCTGCAATGGCTGGTTTTACAGGCTGGTGTTGAGTGTCTGTGGCCATTGCAGGCACAGGGTGCAAGTTGTTGGTGGATCTACCATTCGGGGGTCTGGAGAATGGTGGGCCTCTTCTCGCAACTCCACTAGGCAGTACCCTAGTGGTGACTTTGTCTGAGGGCTGTGAACCCACATTTTCCCTCCACACTGCCCTAGTAGAAGTCCTCCATGAGGGCTCTGCCCCTGCAACAGACTTCTGCCTGGGCATCCAGATGTTTCCATACATCTTCTGAAATGTAAGTGGAGGCTCCCAAGCTTCATCTCTTGCCTTCTGCACACCAACAGGCCCAACACCACATAGAAACCACCAAGTCTTGGGGCTTGCACCATCTGAAGCAATGGCCCAAGTTGTATCTTGACCCCTTTTAGCCAGGGCTGGAGCTGGAGTGGCTGGTACACAGGGCATTATGTCCCAAGGCTGCACAGAGCAGCAGGGTCCTGGGCCTGGCCCATGAAACCATTTTTTCCTCCTAGGCCTCCAGGGCTGTGATGGGAGGGGCTGCCATGAAGGTCTCTGAAATGTCCTGGAGGCATTTTCCCCATTGTCTTGGCTATTAACATTTGGCTTCTCTTTACTTATGCAAATTTCTGCAGACTTCTTGAATTCCTCCCAGAAAAAAGGGGTTTTTCTTTTTTACCACATGGTCAGGCTGAAAAAATTTTAAAATTGTATCCTCTGCTTCCCTTTTCAGTATAAGTTCCATTTTCAGATATTCTGTCTGCACACGCATATGAGCATATGCTGTTAGAAGAAGCCAGGTCACACATCTTGAATGCTTTGCTGCTTAGAGATTTCTTCTGTCAGATACCCTAAATAATCTCTCTCAAGTTCAAGCTTCCACAGATCTCTAAAGCAAGAGCACAAAACTGCCAGTCTCTTTGCTAAAGAATAGCAAGAGTAACCTTAACTCCGGTTCCCAACAAGTTTCTCATCTCCATCTGAGACCACCTCAGCCTGGACTTCATTTTTCATATTACTATCAGCATTTTGGTTAAAGCCATTCAACAAGTCTTTAGGAAGTTCCAGATTTTCCCACATCTTTCTATCTACTGAGCCCTCCAAGTCTCTAGGAAGTTCCAAACTTTTTCTCATCTTCCTGTCTTCTTCTGAGCCCTCCAAACTGTTCCAGCCTCTTCCTGTTACCCAGTTCCAAAGTAACTTCCTCACTTTCAGGTTATCTTTATAGCAGTGTTCTACTCCCAGTACCAATTTTATATATTAGTCTGTTCTCACATCCCTGTAAAGAACTACCTGAGACTGGGTAATTTAGAAATAAAAGAGGTTTAATGGACTCATGTTTCCATAGGCTGTACAGGAAGCATGACTGGGGTGGCCTCAGGAAACTTACAATCATGGTAGAAGGTAAAGAAGAAGGAGGCACATCTTACATGGCCAGAACAGAAGGAAAAGAAAGAGAGGGGGAGACGCTACACACGTGTAAACAACTGGATCTCTTGAGAACTCTATCATGAGACAGCACTAGGGTGATGATGCTAAACCATTAGAAACCACCTCTGAGTTCCAGTCACCTCCCATGAGGACCCTCTTCCAAAATTGAGAATTATATTTCAACATGAGATTTTGGTGGGGACACAGAGCCAAACCGTATCAGTAGTATATAAACACAATCTTTCACTGCCTCGGGAAAAGGCTTGATTTTGATTTTCACTAAGAAACAATAAGGCTACAAATCATAACAATAAGGCTACAAATCATGGCAGCAGGCTTTGACAGGTCAAGACCTCAGTAGCACAAACTGCTATCACATGAGTCTCACCTTGAACTGAAACTCAAAACAAAAACTATTTCTCATTTTTACTCTTCATTCAAGATGCTCCCTTTTACAGCTGGCCATTCTTATTTCTGAGTATTGAACTTTTGAGTTATCTTTGGCTTTTCTCTCAACTTTCTCCTTCCCACACTCCATTAATCATAGCACATTAAGTTATGTCACTTATTTATAGGATGTGTGTTGGAGCATGTACTCTGTCTTATGCTCTTGCCACTTCTCTAGCCTCAGCCCTCTTCACACTAGTTTTTTTCTGCTTCATGGCTCTGCTCATTCTACCTGCAACTTTTTTGTCCTATTAATTATATGTATACTTTTTTTTCATTTAAGCATCCCCTACCCTAGGCAAGAATACAGAGGCTTCTTTATTTTTTATTCCAAGTTTTAATTCAATCTGGCATTAAAGGATTTCTCTCAACTGAATCTATCTTACTTGCATTTTATCCCATTATAATAACATAATATGGAGTTCAAGCATCAAATGGCCTGGGTTAAAATAACAGCTCTGCTATTTATTAGCTGTGTGAAATTGGGACATTTATGGAACTTGCAAATGCTTTGGTTTCCTTGTTTGAAAAATTAGTATGAAAACATAGTGTAACACTATTGTGAAGAATAAATTAGATGATACCAAGAAGCATCCCAAACAGTGTATAATACATGGTAAATTTTTAATAGATGATAATGATGGTGATACAGTTTAGGTTACTCTTGTTCAGATAGCTATGCTTTTATATTCATTACTTTTTTTTTGACTTGTCATTTTAGTTTTTTAAAAAATTATCTACTTTGCCATTGGTTTTCAAGGAAAAGAATATTGCCCCATTTCAGCTATATCCCTCAGCAGGCTCAGATGCCTTTGGCACTCCTGGAGGGTAGTTTTAGCAATAAATAGCTGCCACACTAGTATTTGTCACTCTAACCTTTCTGGTTAATAAAATTGTTATATTAGATCATTGTTTGTTGGCGGTCCCTAACATACTAGTTCATAGAGAAAGCTATTTACTGACATGGAATACACTTAATAATAATTGATACTGATTGGATCATCAAATAAACTGAACGAGACAAAGAAATGGTCTTGCAACATAAGAATGTCCCTGAAGATCATTGTTGGGATACTCATTGAACATGATTATCTAAACAGTATCTTTCAAAATATAGCTGTGAGGGAAACCAGTCATAGCACATTAAAGATTATGGCTTAGTTTGATGAATGCTCAAAAATTCAACATGGTGTTCTGAAATGAGAATTGAACTTGAATCAGATGGTTTATCCCTGGCTTTGTTATTAAGATGTCAGGATTGGTAAATCCTCTCCGTCTCTGATCTTCAGTTTCCTCAGTTATAAAATATTGAAGTTGTACTAGAATATACCAAAGAATTTTACCATCCCTAATATTTACTTCTCCAGGTTTGGGGAAACACCTTAATTTAGGCTACATATTTTACTTCCAATAAGGAATATTTGATATAAAGGGAGAGTGGCATTAAGTAAAGACAAGATGTTTGGATTGATTTTCAATTAGGCTTAGGCTTTATAATTGCTTTTATGGTCACAAATAGGAAATGGGTCAAATACGATATACAACATTAATACTAACCACATAATATCTGTATAGAAATTCTAGGCCCATAACTTCTTTTATTTATATTTTTCAATCAAAAATACTTATTAAGCACATGCATCACATTAGATATTGCACTGCATGCTGGGATAACAAGAAAAACACCATTCTTCAGAGAACTAAAATCCATTAAGAGACAAAAATAAAGCAAAACATATAATTAGAAATTCAATGAGTACAGTAAGCAGAGTCTGTGGTGCCAAACCCTCATTCCCTCATTTGATCTTCTTAAAACCCTTATAAGTTATGAGTTACCTTTCATGTTAACCAATGAAGATACAGTATCTCTGTCTATAGTTTTGGCTGGTTTTAGCCTATAGAAATAGCTCTATGTGAAATGTTTTTGACTTGGCCCAAGAGAATTAAGAAAGTTTTCAGAATAATGGAAAATATTGGGAAAAGTTTGAGTTCAGTATTTAGATACACAATTATTTAGCAGATCACTTGCCTTTAAAAGTACACATCTCCATTCCTTGGATGAAAACATTCAGCGTGGTAGGCTCTTAATCAATTATTGAAATCCTATCTGCTGTGGTTTGAACATTTATGTGCCTTTCAAAGTTTATGTTGGACGTTAATTCCCAATGCAACAATATGAAGTTATCCGGTCTTCAGAAGGTGACTGGGTCATGAGGGCTTCACTCTCATGAATGAATTAGTGCTCTTATAAAAGGCCTAGTGGGGGCGGGTGCGGTGGCTCACACATGTAATCCCAGCACTTTGGGAGGCTTAGGTGGGTGGATCACTTGAGGTCAGGAGTTCGAGGCCAGCCTGGCCAACATGATGAAACCCTGTCTCTACTAAAAATGCAAAAATTAGCCAGGCGTGGTGGCACACGCCTGTAGTCTCAGCTACTCAGGAGGCCGAGGTAGAAGAATCACTTGAACCCGGGAGGCAGAGGTTGCAGTGAGCCAAGATCATGCCACTGCACTCCCGCCTGGGTGACAGAGTGAGACTGTGTCTCAACAACAACAACAACAAAAAAGGCCTGGGGGAAAATGGCTAGGTCCCTTTTGCCTTCTTGCCTTCAGCCATGTGAGGATGCAATAAGGCACCATCTTGGAGCAGAGAGCAGCACTCACCAGACACCAAATCTGCTGGCACTTAGACCTTTGACTTCCTAGTCACTAGAACTGTAATAAGTTTCTGCTGTTTATAAACTACCTACTCACAGGTATTTTGTTATAACAGCACCAGTGGACTAAGACATTACCCGTATTTCTGAACACAAGTCAAATGTCACATCTGAAAAAATATCCTTGAGCAGTGGTTTGTAGTCCTCCTTGAAGAGGTCCTTCACTTCCCTTGTTAGATGTATTCCTAAGAATTTTATTCTTTCGGTAGCAATTTGCAATGAGAGTTAATTCATGATTTGGCTCTCTGCTTCCCTGTGCTTGGTGTGTAAGAATGCTAGCAGTTTTTGCACATTGACTTTGTATCCAGAGACTTTGCTGAAGTTGCTTATCAGCTTAAGAAGCTTTTGTGCTGACTTTATATCTTTCTCTTGCCTGATTGCCCTGGCCAGAACTACCAATACTATATTGAATAGGAGTGGTGAGAGAGGGCATCCTTGTCTTATGCTGGTTTTCAAGGGGAATGCTTCCAGCTTTTGCTCATTCAGTATGGTATTGGCTGTGGGTTTGTCATAGATGTCTCTTATTATTGTGAGTTTTGTTCCTTTAGTACCTAGTTTATTGAGAGTGTTTAAAATGAAGAATGTTCAATTTTATCACAAGTCTTTTCTGCATCTCTTGAGATAATCATGTGGTTTTTGTCTTTAGTTCTGTTTATGTGATTAATCACATTTATTGATTTGCATATGTTGAACCAGCCTTAAAACCCAGGAATGAAATCAGCTTGATCATGGTGGGTAAGCTTTTTGATGTGCTGCTGGATTCAGTTTGCTAGTATTTTATTGAGGATTTTGCCATCAATGTTTTCGAAGATACTTGACTGAAGGTTTCTGTTTTTGTTGTATCTCTGCCAGGTTTTGGTATCAGGATGATGCTGGCCTCATATAATAAGTTAGGGAGGAGTCCTTCCTTTTCAATTGTTTGGAATAGTTTCAGTTGAAATGGTACCAGCTCTTCTTTGTACATCTGGCAGAATTCAGCTGTAAATCCATGTAGTCCCGGGCTTTTTTTTTTTTTTTTTTTTTTGGTTGGTAGGTGTATTAGTCCGTTCGCATGCTGCTATGAAGAAATAACCTGAGTCTGAGTTAATTATAAAAGAGGTTTAATTGACTCACAGTTCTTCATTGCTGGGGAGGCCTCAGGAAACTTACAATCATAGTGGAAGGCAAAGAAGAAGCAGGCACCTTCTACACAGAGCAGCAGGATGGAGTGAGTGCAAGCAGGGGAAATACTAGATGCTTATAAAATCGTCAGATCTCATGAGACTCACTCATTCTCATGAGAACAGCATGGTGGAAACTGCCCCCATGATACAATTACCTCCACCTGGTCCTCCCTTTGACACACAGGGATTATGAGGATTACAATTCAAGGTGAGATTTGGGTGGGGGCACAGAGCCAAACCATATAATTCCTTTCCTCCCCGGCCCCTCCCAAATCTCATGTTCTCACATTTCAAAACCAATCATGCCTTCCCAACAGTTCCTCAACGTCTTAACCCATTTCAGCATTAACCCAAAAGTCCACAGTTTAAAGTCTCATCTGAGACAAGGCAAGTCCCTTTCTTAAACCGTATACAAAAATTAACTCAAGATTGATTAAAAATTTACATGTAAAACTCAAAGCTATAAAAACCCCAAAGAAATTCTAGGCAATACCATTCAGGACATAGGCACAAGGAAATATTTCATGACAAGAACACCAAAAGCAATTGCAACAAAAGCAAAAATTGACAAATAGGATCTAATTAAAGTAAAGAGCTTCTGCAAAGCAAAACAAATTATTATTATGGCAAACAGACAACCTAGAGAACGGGAGAAAATTTTTGCAAGCTATCCATCTGACAAGGATCTAATCTCCAGAGTCTGCAGTGAACTTAAAGAGTTTACAAAAGAAAAATAAACCTTATTTAAAAGTGGAGGAGCTGCATGAAGAGACACTTCTCAAAAAAAGACATACATGTAGCCTACAAACATATGAAAAAAAGCTCAACATCAATGATCATTAGAGAAACGCAACTCAAAACCACAGTGAGATACCATCTCATGCCAGTCAGAATGGCTATCATTAAAAAGTCAAAGAACAACAGATACTGGCGAGGTTGTGGAGAAAAAGAAGTGCTTTTACACTGTTGGTGGGCGTGTAAATTAGTTCAACTTTTGTGGAAGACGGAGTTGTGATTCTTCAAGGGCCCAGAGACAGAAATACCATTTGACCTAGAAGTCCCATTACTGGGTATATACCCAAAGGAATATAAATCATTCTATTCTAAAGATCCATGCACATATATGTTCATTGCAGCACTATTCACAATGGCAAAGATGTAGAATCAACCCAAATGCCTATCGATGATAGACTGGATAAAAAAAGTATGGTACATATACACTATATAACACTATTATGCGGGAACAGACAAACACACACCACATTTTCTCACTTATAAGGGGGAGCTGAATTATGAGAACACATTGACATATGGGTGGGGGGAACAACAGACACTGGGTCTTGTCAATGGGGGAGAGGAGGGAGAGCATCAGGAAGAAGAGCTAATGGATTCTGGGCTTAATATCTAGGTGATGGGTTGATCTGTGCAGCAAACCACCAAGGCACATGTTGACCTATGTAACAAACCTGCACTTCCTGCACCTGTACCACTGAACTTAAAATAAAAGTTAGGGGGAAAAAAAGAGAAAATATTCCTATAGTCAGAACAAATAATTGTTTTCTCTATCCTTCTACAGAACATTGTTTGTATGCTAATTATAATACTTACTGCATTCTACTTTATGTCATCCTTGTTTATATCCTATGGACTCCACTTCTAGTCAGCAGTTCCTTGAGGGAATGGACTAAGCTTTACGCCTTCTGAGATCCCTCAAAGTGTTTGGTAAATAGTGAATGCTCAATAAACTATATGTTGAATAAAGAATAAATAGTTGCTCCTATGTGGTCCAGGCCCTCTTAGGAATTTTCATATTGTTTTTTGAATATTGCTTTTTCCTCTCACCCTTATCTACTTTTAGCTTTTGATTCTTAAAAAAGAAGAAAAAAAAAGTAGATCAGGTTAGAATTTAGCTGGGAAAGCAATCAGGTAATATTATTTTGATGTTTAAATATAAAGGAAAGGACCTAAACCAAGGAGCAGGTAAGACCAGCATCCCTGGGGATTCTGAGGCCCTGCTACAGGAGGGAGACAACACAGGGCTTCTTTCTCATGTGTATCTGATCTGAGGATTGGAGAGACTATAGATAATAAAGCAATATAACACTGGGAATTATGACTCAGGTACTCCGATATTCAGCCAAGTTGCCAACATTTGTTAAAAAGGAAATAGATGGAAACAGGGCACAGAGGCCTGTGCTTGCTTTAATTATGTAAAAAGGTATTATTTTTCTTTTTAACAGCCAAGATACTGCATTCAAATATGTGACCTTGCAAGGAAAAAGCGGACCACTTTTTACTTCATTTCTTTTTCTTTTTTCTGAACTTATGCAGATATACTTTTTGAGGGTGAGGAGTCGGGTGGCAGATGGTAAGGTGGAGCAGAGCAATATGGCATAGTAAGAAAGAAGACGAAAAGCCAAACATCCTAGATTTTGGAGCCAGAAAACTGACCACTTTTACCTAACTGGACAGAAACATACCTTTAGAAAATAAGCTGAGTCAGTGGCAAAGCTTTATGCCAACAATAATTAATATTAGCCCTAACGAAGGGTGTTGACATGTGAGCACACCCAGGACTATAATATTCTGCATAATATTTTCTTGGAGACATTCTGTATACAGTGGGCACTTGTCCTAAAGCCTGATTTGGATTATAGACTTGTATGCCAGATCCAATAATAAGATGAATTATTAACACTGAAACTTGATCTCTGAGTTTCTTATTAAATACATTGGTATAGAAACCTCACAAGTAGCTTCCCAAAGAGCTTCTTTCTAAATTAAATACATAACTTTGATCTTTTCATTTAAGTCAATTGGATAGTCAATTAAAAGTAATTTTATCTATATGCATGATTACTATTTCTATGAAAGTAATGATCATTTGAATTATATTGAGTCATAATTTAACCTCAAAGTAAGGCTTTGAACTTTCTAGAGAAATTTCTAATTCAAAATTTCCACATTAAGGCTAATTATATATAATTTCATAGAAATTGTTTTAATTTAACTTGTGCGTATACTTTCAGCACCTTCTAAACTCCTTCAAATATATTTTAAAAAATAATTTAGAGAATCTGAAGCAAGTTTCACAAATTACGGTCAGCCAGATGTCTCTATTCAGTGTGGAAAGCAAGCATTCAGGCTGGCACTTGTACTTTCTGAGTTTTAGCTTCAGAGCTATTGCACTGGACTTCAGTGTCCTTTCTTGCTCCCAGGTCCATTTTTACTATCTTAATTCCTTATAAATTTATTTTTATTGATACATAATATTTTACATATGCATGGGGTACATGTGATATTTTGTTACATGTATAGACTGCTTAATAATCAAATCAAGGTATTGGGGGTGTTGATCTCCTCGAGTATTTATCATTTCTATGTGTTAGGTACATCTCATGTCTTCTCTTCTGGCTATTTTCAAATATATAATAAATTGTTGTTAACTAAAGTCATTCTACTGTGCTAAAGACACTGGAACTTATTCCTTCTCTCTAACTGTATGTTAGCACCCATTGACCAACCTCTCCTTTTCCTCCCTCCCACCCACATCCCCTTCCCAATCCCTGGCATCTATCATTCTACTCTCTACCTTTATGAGATCACTTTTTTTTTTTTAGCGCCCACATGCAAGTGAGATCATGTGACATTTGCATTTCTGGGTCTGGCTTATTTCACTGCCTTAATTCTTGTCATGGGTTGAATCATTTCCCTGCCAAAGATGTTGTACTCCTAATTTCCAATACCTGTAAATGTGAACTTATTTGGAAATAAGGTCTTTGCAAATGTAATCTAGTTAAACAAGGTCTTCAGTGTGGGCCCTAATACAGTAAGACTGTGTTCTCATAAAAAGGGATATTTTGGATTGGGCGAGGTGGCTCACGTCTGTAATCCCAGCACTTGGGGAATTCAAGGCAGGTAGATCACAAGGTCAGGAGATCGATACCAGCCTGGCCAACACGGTGAAACCCCATCTCTACTAAAAATACAAAAATATTAGCTGGGCGTGGTGGTATGCGCCTGTAGTCTCAGCTACTCCCAGCTACTCAGGAGGCTGAGTCAGGACAATCGCTTGAACCCGGGAGGCGGAGGTTGTGGTGAGCCGAGATCGCGCCACTGCACTCCATCCTGGGCGACAGAGCAAGACACCATCTCAAAAAAAAAAATAGGATATTTGGACAGGGATAGACATGTACAGAGGGAAGACAATGTGAAGACACAGGGAGAAGACAGCCATCTACAAGTCAAGGAGAGAGGCTTGGAATGCGTCCTTTCCTCACAGCCTTCCAATGAACCAACCCTGATGACGCCTCCATTTTAGACTTCTAGACTCCAGAACTGAAATATTTTTTGTTGTTTAAGTCAGGCAGTTTGTGATACTTTGTTAAGATAGCATGAGGAAACTGCTATAATTGTAATTTAATTTCCCTAGGAAAAACATGAAAAGAGTGGGGGCATATGCCTTCTATAGCCAAAGTGCTCTTAAATGAACCCTGAGCTAGCTTGGATAAGTCATCCTGCCTTTTGACAAATTGGAACCTGCTTTAGAATACACACAGAAACATATATTTGAATACACACACACATATATATATTCATACATTTATTAATTTATATATTATATTTCTTTCATCACAACCTAATGTCATATGCTATTCATTATTTCTTTGCTTTTGACTATGAGGTACATATTACATTACTGTAACCTACAGATGAAGATCTCAGTGATCAGAGAAATTTTGTCACATGTCTAAGATTACAAAGAAAACAGGTGAGAGAGTTATAATCTGACCTTCATTTAGTCTGACTCCACTGTCCAGAGCCTTAATTACTAAGTTACATGAGCTTGAAAAGGAAGAGGGAGAAGAAACCCATATATGATTCTACATAAGAAATGTGACTACAGGATATAATAAAAGTATTGTTCGTGGAAAATTATTGAAGAAAAGCACAATTGAGTTGGACTAGAACATAGTGTAGAGTAGAAGGTAATATATGATGGGAATAGAAGATTAGGCTAGATCTATATTGTGGACACCCTTGAATGTGAAACTGAGAACTTAAAAACAAACTTATGGATAGCATTAATCAACTTTGTTTTCGCATCTCTTATTTCTGTATTTCTCAGTGAAACATCTGTAAGAAACCCCATTGCTTTTGCAATTTGCAACAAAATATCACAGTCAACTAAATCCTAGCCCATTCCAACACTGGATACTCACCTGTCTTACATATTGTGTTTGAGAATGACATGAAACTAAATAATCCAGCAGAGTTAAAAGGCTGTGAACAGGCAGGGAGTGAACCCAAGGCAGTTTCTAGGATCTCTCACTGTGTCTTTTAAGCTAAACTCTAGTTAATCCCAGAATGCAACACGTCCCAAAGCGATGTTTTGGTTTTACATACCAGTTTCTTTTCATATGTATCCAATTTTTTTGTTAAAATACAGTGCTGTAAAGTCTACTATATTTCATTATACAGTGTATATTTGAAAACAATTAAAATTATTCTTAACAACAATAGTATGTCTATTTATATCAAGGCTATAGATCTAAACCCCAATGTACATTTTGATTTTTGTGAATGAATGCACCTTCGGTAGGGATACAGGGATGCCCTTACCAAGCTGTTTATCTCTCTGATATATTTATAATACAGTTACTTATATTACATATGCATATAACTATATCTATATCTGATTAACATATCTGCCTCCACAAATATATATTTGAAATGTAGATTACTTATGCCATTTAAAAACATGCTGCTATATATAATTCATTGCCATCTGTTCCTCTGGTTTCTCTTTTATACTCTAAAAATTCCCAGAAAATTATGAAAATCTGCAAGGATTTCTGAAGTCCTATATGTGTTAAATTGTAGCATTTACATACTGGATTACATTAGGAGACCCAAAACAGAGCACTGGGTTAGGAAGAAGAGTACTAGGAAATTCTTGGTGACCTATGACTTTAGACAAAATGCTTTAGTACCCCTGAACCTCAGTTTTCTCATCTTTAAAATTAAAATAATAAGCTTCACATCCCTGTGAGTTAGGATGATTTTATTTTATCAAAAGTGATAATTATGAGAAATGTTTAAACTTTCAAAATATGAAATAATTGCAAGTAATTATTAACATGCCTAGATAACAAAACTAAATAATAGCAATTTCAGACTAATTGGAAAGGAAGAAGTAAAAGCCTTCTTCCAGTGGCTCATTAAAAAAATGAGAGACGGTCAAGTGACTGTTACTCAATGCCTGGAGATATACTTTGGTTAAGTTCACTAAATATTTGCTGATAATATACTATCTATTAATATGTTAAATCCCTGCAGCATGCCAAACATCAGTCTAGGTGCTGAGAAAAAGCAGTGAACAAATCAAAGACCCATTGCCTCATGTAGTATCTGGATGGATGAGGTAGAGGGAAACAGAAAATAATTAACATAAACAATAGATAAGTTAACCATATGTTATTGCCTCTAAGATGTTATTAATTGTAAAGAACACCATGGTTTTATGTACCACTAAAAACAAACAAACAAAAAAGGCATTGGTAAATACATATGACAGGCCATTGATTGCAAAATTCATTCCAATTTCAGAGATGATACCATGTGAAAAAACAGCATTGCATCTTGGGATCAATGAACTATAGTAGAAAATTATTAGGTCATCAGTTATAAGAAAAGAAAAAAGGAGGGGAAAGTGGAATCTGGGTTAGGTGGTTTTGTTGCAGCATTAAATAGGCTGGTCATTTTATTAGTGTCTTAGGGCTGCCATAACAAATTACCACAAACTGGTGGCTTAAACCAATGTATTCTCTCATGGATCTGGATGCCAGAAGTCCAAAATCAAGGTGTGAGTAGAACAGTGTTTTACTAAGGACTCTAGGGAAGAATCCTTCCTTGCCTCTCCTTAGCTTGCGGTGGCTCAAAGCAATCCTTGTTGTTGTTTGGCTTGCAGTAGCATCAACTCCAATCTCAGTCTCTGTCTTCACATGGCCTTCTTCTCTCCGTGTCTCTGTGTATTCTCTCCTCTTGTTATAAGATTACCAGTCATTGGATATAGGGTCCTCTCTCATCCAGTATGGCCTTATCTTAACTTATGACATCAGTGAAGAGCCTATTTCCAAATATGTTTACATTCTGAGGCTCCTGGAAAATATGAATTTTGGAGGAACATTGTTAAATCCACCTTTTTTATGTTATGAAAGAATGAATCTAGTAAGCTGACAAAAGCAAAGTTAAGAGAGATGAAATAAAGCTCGGATCATGTCACATCTTTAGTACCTAGTGTTTGTCAGGCCTAGCTACATCCTTATCCTCTCCATGGATTGAATGTCTGAAAGTTTCTTAAATTTTTGAGCCAACAAATTCTTATTTTTATTAAAGCCAATTTTAAACCAAAGTGTATCTATATCAAGAAACTCACAGTAGTTTCATATGGCTGAAATATGAATTATGAAACAGTAAATGGCAATGATTCTGGAGATATGGGCATCAGCCGATTCATGAAGTGCCTAATGTGCCATGTTAAGAATATTAGACTTTGTCTTTTGAGTAATAGGGGTCCATTAAATGGTTTTAAATAAGAAGTCAAGGGTGATAGGACTGGAGTTACATTTAGAAATATCACTCTGACTTTTGGGTAAAGAGTAGATTGAGCATGGAGTGGTGGGGGTGGTGCGGGGAGGACTAGAATGATTTGGGCAGATGCTACAAATTATCCATCCTTCCTGAGACTATAGTCCTATCTGGACTCCTGTTTCCAAACTTCCTTGCTGCTAACAACTATCTCTTTCTTCCCTTTCTGGAAAATGGCACTTGCTAAGATAATGACATTTTTATGGTCTGTAAGATTACTAACATTTTACCAATACCATTGTCTTTTGACTTGCTATGTTACTTAAATCTTTCTTTCAGCAATTCATTTAAAATCTACTTCCCAAGTATGTTTTTATTTCCAATGATATATATAATTTCTCTTCCCAAGTGTCCACTTCCATTACTCATATGCAACAAAGATAATTATGTTTCATGTGTTAATCAAATCATGATCAGATTTCTTCTTGCTATACTTTGCTCATCTAAATGGAAAACTTTGAGTCTATTTTTTTATCACTACCAAGACCTCAGCTGCTTCCTCAGTGCAAGACAAATGTCCCTTAAGGATTACATTATTGAATATTTTATTTTTTGTCAGAAGCCTTTGGCTTCCTATGTAAATGATTATTTATAGTTTAATTAATAGCCATAATGTAGTATCAAAATAAATCTTGTATGTTGAAACAACTCTATTATGTCAAGTAGCTTTTAATTTATAGCTTTTGCACAATGAACTAATTAAATTTTTAAAAAAAGAATAATAAAAATAATACAATTGAAAAAATATGTTGAACACAAACCAGGCTCCAGTCACTCTACTAGTACATAGGAACACAGAATTTAATACAATCAGGTGTTGCTTAATTACTGGGATATGTTCTGATAAATTAAGTGACTGTGTGTGAACGTCATAGAGTGCAGTATGCAAACCTAGATGGTATAGCCTATTACACACCTAGGCTATATGGTGTAGCCTATTTCTCCTAGGCTACAAACCTATATAGCATGTTACTGTACTGAACACTGTAGAAACCTGTATAGTATGTGACTGTACTGAACACTGTAGACAGTTATAACACAATGGTATTAGTGTATCTAAACATATCTAAAGATAGAAAAGACACAGTAAAAATAAGGGAAATCATTTTATGGAACCACTGTCATATAGGTGGTCTGTTGGCTGAAATGTTGTTACACAAAGGCGTGACTGTGTGGCAAAACCTCACTCTTCTAATGTTCATCTATAATAAGGAAGAACAATTCTTAACTATAATAAATTTGGTGAGTGATAAGGTATGATGGAGGCATACATATATATATATACACACACACATATATATGTGTGTATATGTGTGTATGTCTGTATATGTATATTTATTTCACTATGAAGAGAAAAGATGAATAAATCTGCTGAGAACTTAAAGGTGTATTCATTTGAACTGGGTCTTGAAATATGAGGAGAAGACTTATAGGTAGCTTGTGAGTTAAAATATAAACTGTACTGAATAGCTAGAAATAATACTCAAGGGTAATGGATACAATTCAAAGTACACAAACTCTAGTCAACAAGAGATTAAATATTTCTTAATTTGATTACAAGTGATTTTGACATCAAGCCTTTAGGCTATCACACAGGTGGAAATTTCATCTAAAGTCACTTTTGAGACTCTTCCCCCAGGGCAGTACAAAACTATAGAGACAGTTATGTAGCTCTTCAGCATTTAAGAGGCTTCTTTTGTCATCAGTCATTGGTCAGAAAACCATTGTCCAAATTCATATGATTTTTGCAAGTCTAGTGGTTCTGTTCTCTTCAAACCATGGTTGGGGAAAAGGGAAGAATAATCAACATCAGAACCATAGAGCTATTTCTTCTCAAAATATTGCCCTTTCTTCTTTAAGGCACAACTAAAAGACAGAGCTCTAGGCCCTGTCACTCATGGGATATAAAGACTCTTTTTCTTTTTTATTCTAGAAGAATCTCTTTAGTCAGAGGGAAATAGCTTTCCCAAGTTTAGTCTTTTATTCCCTCTTCTCCCTATTAGACTCATGAAATATTTTCCTGAATAGGCTTCGTGTTTTGTGAGACAAAAGCCAAGAAAATAAGATTTTCTTGAGTATAAGTTATATTTTATGCTCAACTGTATTATTCCTCCATGGCAAAACACACACACACATACACACACACGTGGCAAAAACCAGAATTTGGTATCTTTTTGAATACAAAAAACGGAAAAGAAAATTTATCTATCTATCTATCTATCTATCTATCTATCTATCTATCTATCTACATATATAGACAGATACTGAACACTGTAAAACATTGATAAAGGAAATTTGAAATGACTCAGATAAATGAGAAGGTCTCATGTTCATGAATTGGAAGAATAAATAGTGCTAAAATATCCATACTACCCAAAATGATATACTGATTTAATTGAATTCCTATCCAAATTCTAATGCTATTTTTCACAGAAATAGAAGAACTTTCTAAAATTTGTATATGACCACAAAATACACTGAATAGTCAAAGCAATCTTAAGCTGAAAGAACAAAACTGGAAGCATCACACCCCCTGATTTTGAAATATATTATAAAGCTATTCCAAACAAGACAGCATGGTATTGGCCTAAAAACAGACATATCAACCAATGGAACAGAGTTGAAAGCCCAGAAATAAACACACACAACAGTCAATTGCTTTTTAACAAAAATGTCAAGAACATATATTGGGGAAAATACAGTCTCTTCAATAAATTATGTTGGGAAAACTGGATATTCACACACAGAAGAATGAAATTGGACCGACCTTTATCTCACACAATATACAAATATCAATGGAAAATGGATTGAATATTTCAACATAAAACAGGAAACTGTAAAACTACCAGAAAAAATATAAGGGAATGACTTCTTAGATAGGAACTCAAAAGTATAGGCTGCAAGAGCAGAAATAGACAAATGGGATTGCATCAGTTTAGAAGTTTCTACACAGAAAAGGGTACATTCAAAAGAGTGAAAATACAACTTACAGACTGGGAGAAAATATGTGCCAACAATACATCTGATAAGTTGCTAATATCCAAAATATATGAGAAACTCAATAAACAACTCAATAACAAGAAAATGGCCCAGTTATAAATTGAGTAAATGATTTGAAAAGGCATTTCTCAAAAGGATACATACAAATGGCCCACAGATTCATGAGAAAATGCTAAACATCTCTAATTATCAAGGAAATGCAAATTAAAACCACAATAAGATACCACCTTACCCCGGTTAGAATGGCTATTATCAAAACAACTAAAGGTAACAAGTGTTAGCAGGGATGTAGAAAAAAGGGAACACTTGCAAACTGTTAGTTGGGAAGTAAATTGGTACAGCTGTTATGGAAAACAATACGGAGGCTTCTCAAAAGTTAAAAATCACTATATTTCCATATGATCCAGCAATCCAACTTCTGGGTAAATATCCAAAAAAAGTGAAATCAGACGAGCTATCTGCAGTCCCCTATTTATTGCAGCATTATTCACAGTAGCCAAAATATAGAAAGTATCTAAATGACCATAAATTAAAGAATGGATGAAGGTTACTAGTGGCCAATAAGCTCATAAAAGCATGCTCAAAATTATTAGCCATTAGGGAAACGAAAAACTACAATGAGATAGTATTTCACATCAACTAGAATGGTTATAAGATAAAAGGAAGCAAATAAAATGTGTTAGTTACTGGTGGAGAAACTGGAACCCTTATGCATTACCCGAGGCTATGTAAACGGAGTAGTTTCATTGAAAAACGGTTTGGTAGCTCCTTAAGATGTTACACAGAGCTCCTATGTGATGAAGTGATTCTAATCCTAGGTAAATACCCAAGGTAAATTAAAATATATGTTCACATAACACTGGGACCATGGATGTTCTTATCAGCAGTTTTTGTAATAGCCAAAAATGGAAGCAACACAAATTCCCATCAACTAATGAATGAATAAATAAAATGTGATATATTAATGCAATAAAATATTATTTGGCAATTAAAAAATGGAGTACTGTACTGATACATGCTCCAGCAAGAATGAAAAAAATACCATAAGTGAGAAGGCAGTAACAAGATTGAAGTCATAATAGAATCTCCCAGTAAAGAAAAGCCTGGTACCTGACTGCTTCACTGCTGAATTCTGTCAAACATTAAGAATACCAATACTACCCAAACTTTTCTGAAAAACAGAGGTGGAGGAAATATTTCCAAACTCATTCTATGAGGCTAGTGCTACTCTGATACCCAAACCAGAGAGACACATCAATAAAAGAAAATTACAGGCCAATATCTGTGATGAATATTGATGCAAAAATCCTCAACAAAATACTAGAAAACATATATGATTTACTTTATATGATGTCTAGAATAGACAAATCTATAGAAACCAAAAATAGATTAGGGGTAGCCTGGACCTGGGGAGAAAGCTAGAATGCTAATGGTGGGGACTGCTCTTGGGTTTGGGTTTTTATGGCGATTGGGGTAATGAAAATTTTCTAAAATTGATTTATGATGATGGCAGCAGAACTCTGTCAACATAGTCAGTACCACTGAATTGCATACTTTTTATGGGTGAACTTTATGATATGGGAATTGTATCTCAGTAAAGCTGTTTAAAAAAGAAAACAGGGGCCAACTCTTAGCTCTACCATACGATATTATCTCATAAGTCTCAGCCAATGCTAGAAATAAGCATTATGATTCAAGAAAGGAAGACACATTAATCAAATGAATAATTCAGTAGAGTATAAATATAATTTAATTATACAAAAATCAAATTATTTTCTTTAAACTATCCATTACCACTAAAAATAAAAATAGAAATAAAATGGGATGAAGATTTCTGAATTAGAAGGTACAGCAAGTTCCAGGAGAGGAAGATCAACTTTGCTAAGATTCCATTTTTTATTTTTGCAAAACTCTGCCCTGTTAATTGAAACCCAGATGATATTCCGATGACATTTATCTGGTTCTTCACAGAATTATTCTGAAGTTTATCTGAGATTAGTTAATTTCAATATTTTCTTATGCATGTAATATTAATTTCTTAAATAAACAAGTATTTTGTATAATAAAATAATTTTAAATGTTAAAACATGTTAATGTATATTTAATTAGAATTCCAGAAGGAAAAGGTAAAAAGCATGATATAAAAGCATTATTTGAATCATTCAAAAGAGATTATGTTTGTGGACTTTTCAAAATTCATGAAGTACATTAATTTTCATGTTCAATAAATCCAAGGAGCCCAAAGCAGAATTTTTTAAATAAAAATACACTTAAACACATCACAGAAAACAAGCAAACAAAAAACTTTAAAAATCAAGACAACAGTTAACTTTTAAAAAAGTAACCTAACATAAAATAAGAGGAAACATTATAAAAGTAAGAATTAGACTAATAGCTGACCCGTTAAGAGAAAAATGCAACCAGCCAACTTACAATTCTTCACCCAACAAAAATATCCCTTAAGAATCAAAAGGAAATTAAGACTTTCTTATTTAACAAAACTAAATCCTAATAGAATTCAGTAACAGTAGGCATGCATTGGTTGTACATAACTATGTATATACACACATGCACACCCATACATATACACACATGAAGGATATTCCTCAGCAATTCAAGCAGGAAAAAAAATAATTTCAGATATAAATTTGGAGATAAAGATGGGAATAAAGAGCAGCAAATACTTAAATATATGTGTAAATTATATAACATTGTGTTCTAATCAATAATAATTCCTCATGGCAAATTAAATAGTAAATAAGTTTTGAGTGGATAAATGGATTTAAATATTCAAATATTTCTAATATCCTCATTCTTTTACAAGTTCCTGGAAGTGGTTAAGGTATCAATTAACATTAAACACTGATAAATCAAAGATTCATGTTTTAAAGTCTATGGTAATCAATGAAAAACTTTTGTAAGTATGTGTAACTTCCAAACTGACAAGAAAGAAAGAGAAATGCTAGTTTTAAATACTAGATCTATCTAAAAGAAATATCAAAAGCAGTAGAAAAGAAAATTAGAGAGGATAAATATAAATCATAGTGTAAGATGAAACATATACACCCAAATATGTTAGTGATTTCACTAAAATATATTTATTAGATGTTACAATTAAAAATAAGCATTTTCAGTTTATCTAAATAAGGATTTTCATTTTCAGTGCTAGGTAAAAATGTGAGATTCAAATATTAATATGAACATTAAAATAAAATCATCAAAATAAAGCTATGGAAATTATAGTGAGAAATTACAAGGTCAGTGTTGAAATTAATAAAAATAGTTTAAAGACATATGCTATAGGGAGGATAAACAATTATTAAAAAATTGTTTTTTGCAAAGAACAAAAAAAATAATAAACCCCTGGACAGGGTGAGAGAGAGAGTGTGTGTAAGAAAATAAAGAAGTAAAAGGAAGAGGAGGAGGAGAAGGAGGAGGAGGAGGAGGAGGAGGAAGAGAATAGCAGAGGACAGAGAAAGCAAAAATAACACGTATAATTACATACCTGTTTATATTATTTGTATCTGTGCCCCTGCCCAAATCTCATGTCAAATTGCAATCCCAAATGTTGGAGGTGGGGCCTGGTGGGAGGTGATTAGATCACGGAGGTGTTTTCCATAGTTTAACACCATCCCCCCTTGGCTTTGTCATCGTGATAGTGAGTTATTGTGAGATCTGGTTGATTAAAAGTGTGTGTCACCTCCGCTCTCTCTCTTCCTCCTGTTCCATCCATGCGAAGGTCCAGCTTCCCTGTTTGCCTTCCACCATAATTGTAAGTTTTGCCAGGCCTATCCAGAAGCAGAAGCCACTTTGCACCACGTACAGCTTGCAAAACTGTGAGCCAATTCAACCTCTTTTATTTATGAATTACCCAGTCTCAGGTAGTTCTTTTTAACAGTGGAAGAATGAACTAGCACAGAAAATTGGTACTCAAAACTTGGGCATTGCTTTAAAAATACCTGAAAATGGGGAAGCAACTTTGGATCTGGGTAACAGGTAGAGGTTGGAAGAGTGTCAAGTGAACAGAAGAAGGCAGGAAGATGAGGAAAAATTTAGATCATCCAAGATACTTGTTAAATTGTTGTTACCCAAATGCTGATAGTGATATGGACAATGAAGTCCAGGCTGAGGAGGTCTCAGATAGAGATGAAGAACTTACTGACAACTGGAGTAAAGGTCACTTTTGCTATGCTTTAGCAAAGAGCCTGGCTTTATTGTGCCCCTGCTCCAGGGATCTGTGAACTTGAAACTTCAGAGTGATGATTTAGGTTATCTGGCAGAATAAATTTCTAAGCAGCAAAGCATTCAAGACATGACCTGGCTACTTCTAACTACCTATGCTCATATGCATGAACAAGTAAATGATCTGAAACTGAGACTTGTATTTAAAAGGGAAGCAGAGCTTAAATGTTTTAAAAAATTGCAGCCTGGCCATGTGGTAGAAAAGAAAAGCCCATTTTCAGTGGAGGAATTCAAGCAGGCCACAGAAATTTGCATAAGTAGAAAGAAGCCAAGTGCTAATAGCCAAGACCAAGGAAAAAAGTCCTCGGAGGTATTTCAGCGACCTTCATAGCAGCCCCTCCAATCACAGGCCCAGAGGCCTTGGAGAATGGAATAGTTTCATGGCCCATGTCTGGAACCCTGCTACCCTGTGCAGCCTGGGGACACTGCTGCCTGCACTCTGGCTGTTCCAGTTCAAGCCATGGAACAAAGGGGTCCAGGTACAGTTCAGGCCACTGCTCCAGATGGTGCAGGCTGGAAACCTTGGTAGCTTCCATGTCGTGTTAAGCTTGCAGATGCACAGAATGCAAGAGTTAAGGCTTGGAAGCCTCTGCCTAGATTTCAGAGGATGTATGAGAAAGCCTGGGTATCCAGGCAGAAGCTGCAGGGATGGAACCTACATGGAGAGCCTCTACTAGGGCAGTGTGGAGAGGAAATATGGGGTTGCAGCTCCCCTACAAAATCATCATTTGGGCACTGCCTAGTGGAGCTGTGAAAAGAGGGGCACTGTCCTCCAGACCCAAGAATGGTAAATCCACCTACAGCTTGCACCATGCACATGGAAAAGCCCCAGGCACTCAACGCTAGCCTGTGAAAGAAGCTGTTGGAGCTGTACCCTGCGGATCCATAGGGGCAGAGATTACCAAGGCCCTGGGAGCCCACCCCTTGCACCAGTGTGCCCTAGATGTGAAACATGGAGTCAAAGGAGATTATTTTGGTGCTTTAAGATTTAATGACTGCCATGATGGGTTTCAAATTTGCAAGGGGCCTGTAGCCCCTTTCTTTTGGCTGATTTCTTCCTTTTGTAACGGGAGTATTTACCCAATGCTTATACTCCCATTGTATCTTGGAAACAACTAACTTTTCTTCTTCTTTTTTTTTTTTTTTTTTTTTACAGACTCATAGGGAGGAGGGACTAGCCTTGTCTCAGACGAGACTTTGGACTTTGGAGTTAATGCTGAAATGAGTTAAGACTCTGGGGGATGTTGAGAAAGCATTATTGTATTTTGAGATGTGAGAAAGACATGAGATTTAGGAGAAGCCTAGGTGGAATAATATAGTTTGGATTTGTGTCATTGCCCAAATGTCATATCAAATTAAAACCCCTAATATTGGAGGTGCGGTCTTGGGGGAGGTGATTGGATCATGGGGGTGGTTTCTCATGATTTAACACCATCCCTCCCTGGTTCTGTCATTGTGATAGTGAGTTCTTATGAAATCTGGTTGTTCAAACATGTGTGGCACCTCCCCTCTGTCTCTTCCTCCTGCTCCGGCCCTGTGAAGTTCCAGCTTCCTCTTTGCCTTCTACCATGATTGTAAATTTCCTGAGGCCTCTCCAGAAGCAAAAGCTGCTATGCTTCCTATACGGCTTATAGAACCATGAACCAATTAAACCCCTTTTCTTTATAAATTACCCGATATCAGTTATTTCTTTATAGCAGTGTAAGAATAGACTAGTACACACACACACACACAGACATATATATATACACACACACACACTCATATGTATGTATATATAATTATGCATCACTATGAATGCTGCACAAATTTAACAAAGATATCATGAACAACTATGATTAGATTTAGTAAAAATGTATGTGAAGAGGACAAATTCTTAAGAAAGCACATGATTCCAAAATTGACCCAGAAATACAGTGGTAACCTGGATAATTATATCACTACTGAAGACATTGACTCTATAATGAAAAGCACTACCACAAAGAGAATGCTAATAGCAAGGCATTTCATCCGATAATTTTAACAGACATTTAAGGAAGAAACAGCCTCAATACTAAATAAATTCTTCCATAGAATGAAAAAAAAAAAAACCCAGAAACTAAAGACTCTTCATTTTATGTAACCAGCCTAAATTGACACCAAAACAATTGGCTAAAAAATTATATGAAAAGAAAATTACAGGCTAGTATTATTTTTAAACATAAATTCAAACCTTCTAAATAATATTAACCAACAGAATCCGGCATTATGTGACTAAGATATCAAGTTGCAGTTTTTTCAATAATGCAGAGCCCGTTTGAGTCTTGAAGAGACATTTGTACATCCGTGTTTATAGCAGCATATTTCACAATTGCTAAAACATGGAAAAAATCCAAGTGTGTTTATTTGACTGAATAAATAAGCAAAATGAGGTATATCCATATTTATACAATGGACGGATACTCAATCTTTGAAAGAAGGCAATTTGCAATATGCTCAACATGAATGAACTTTGAGGACATTATGCTAAATAAAATAAGTCAGTCAAAACAGACAAATACTGTATGATTCCACTTATGTGAAGTAACTTGAGTAGTCAAAATCATAGAGATAGAAAGGAGAATGGTGGTTGTCATGCCCTAGAGGGGAGGGTCAATGGAAAGCGATCTTTTAATGAGTATAGAGTTTGAGTATTACATGATGAAAAGAGTTATGGAGATTGATGATGGTGATGATTGCACAACATTATGAATGTATTTAATACCACTGAACTGTCACCAATGAATAAGATGGTAACAATTATGGTATGTGTGTTTTCCCATAAGAAAAAACAAAACAAAATCTATGGGACATATTTCATTCACAAAATAAAAGAGAAAAATCATTAAATAATCTCAATTTTTACACAGAAGATAATATTTGAGAAATTCAACATACATGCAAGAAAAAAATCCTCAATAAACTAAGAATAGAAGACAAAGTTCTTAATATGATATAGGGCAACTTAAACAAACAACTCAAAGTCAATATATATTATACTTAATGTTATAATGTTGAAATATTGATGTCAATTAAAAGGAAAATGTGCCTACTGTTACCACTTTCATTCAATATTTTACTACATGTTCTAGAAAGTATGATAAAACAAGAAAAATATAGTATATAAATATTAGAATGGAAACAAACTGCCATATGTTTGGATGAAATTAATATAGTTAAGAAATTCTAAGAATCTATAGATCTGTTATTTTAATTACTTAATGAATTTAACTAAATCATTGGATGTAATGTCTTTTTAACTGCGAAAACAACAGAAATAAATTTAAATGTTTTCATTTACAATAGTGCCAAATATGTCAAATACCTAGAATAAGTCTAAGTAAATATGTTCAAGATTTCTATACAGAAATTTATAATTCATATTGTGCACAATTAATGAAAATTTAAATACCTGGAGGATTATGCTATATTTATGGATTAGAACACTAAACTATGTGAGGCCCTCAGATTTCTACAAATGAATCTATAGATTAAATGTAACTCCAACAAAAAATGACCTTTACCTGTTAGACTTGACAAACTGATTCTAAAATGTAAATGAAAATGCAAAAAACATATAGGAAAACTAAGGTTATCTTAAAGAACAAGATGGGAGAACTTGTTTTACTGGACATCAAAACTTATTTATAAAATAACAATAATCAAGATAGTATGGTACTATAAGAGTAAGTAGAGATAAATAGACTTCCTAAGTGAAATATGGAGTCCAGGAAAAGTCCTCTACAATTTTGAACTCTTAATTTGTGGTAAACATGACACTTCAAAATAGGGAGAAAATAATTGTATTTCAACTGAGAAAATTGGATAACCATATAAAAATGAAATGAGACCTTCGCCTCACCCTATAAATGTACAAAAATTTCAAATCCAGGTAGATTGTAGGCCTAAATGCAAAAGGCATGAAAAGAGATAGAGATGGAGACCAATATATTTTTAAAAGTTGAAAAGTTAAGCCACAGAATAGAATATATCTTTAACACTTTAACACATATAATTGACAAAAGGCTTTTATGTGGAGTAGAAATTCCTCAAAATTGATAAGACAAAGACTGTCAATCCAAATATTCTAAAGACAAATATTCTAAAGACCAAATATTCTGAAGACAAAGACTCTCAATCTCAAATATTCTAAAATATTTGAGAAACTTTAACACACACATCACGAAAGAGGATATCCAAAATGTCCAATAAACATGAATTGTGCCAAATCTATAAATAAGCTAAATACCGATCCACACCAGAATGGAATAATTGTGTATGTTTTTAAGGTAGAATAATCAACAGTTATGGAACTGAATAAACACATAGCAACAGTGGCATAAATATAATGTTGGATTAAAGAAGCCAAACACAACGCAAAATAAAACATAAGTTGTGATTCCATTTCTATAAAACACAAAGTAGGGGAAACAAAATTATAGTCTTCAAGATTGCAAGTGGTAAACAAAATAAAGAAAAACTAAGAAATTATTAACATATAAGTCAAGGGTGCAGTAACCTTTATGGAGAGTGCAGAGGCATGTTCCCGGAAAACAGCATGTGAGTGCTTCTGGGTTATTATCACTGTTTTATTTACTTTTTGTGGTAAGCACACGGGTATTGACTTCATTAAACTGTATGTTTTTCTTCCATGTAGCCTTCCAAATGTGTGTTTTATTTCACAATAAAATGTTTCAAAGTAAATTTCATAGAACAAATGATAAATATTTAAGCATATTATTAAATGTATAAAGGTAACAGAAGAATTATGTATAATAATATAATCAGCAACATTCTCAGGAAAAAGGAAACCACAAGATGGAAGTTAGCACAATTAAGCTCAATCTCTCATTTTTCAAGCAAGACAATTGCCTAAAGTTAAAGAAATGACGTTCTAATCCTATAATTTATGTTGTCTATTACTACCAAAAAGGTGTGTGTGGGTTTGTGTGTGTGTGTGAATGTGGGTTTATAAACTGTTGACCATGATGAGAGGGTCAAGGATGAAAACCTAGACTTCTCTTCTAGGGCTATTATGTACCATTTGTTTTTAGCTATCTGCATTCATTACTAAATACTAACAATTATAGTTGAGTTAGTTTAAAAGTACCAGAGGACCCTATATAAGATTATACCAGGGAACAATTTTTGATAATATATTGATGTAACCCTTTAAAAATTAAATTATGGTGATAATGGAGATGAAATTTCTGTTTCCATCCCCGATATTCAGAAATAAGCTCTATAACCTAAAAGGCACTAAGATAAATCATCTTCTCAGCATCTTACCCTATGTTCCAGCAACAGGGGTTGACCACTCATTTTTGAGCTTGTCTTTAATAGATACACCTTGCTGGATGGGAGATATTTGTCTTCCATTCCTCTCCATACATTTCTTTCCGTAGTTGGAACAACTCATCATAATCTTCTGTCACCATCTTCTGTTCCTGCACTCTCAGACCCATTAGACTATTCTAATAAATGAACCTCATTTTATTCCAACCTGACGGCTTTGTGTTTCAGCTGCAAGTTTTGGGATGTGCAAAGATGAATATATTATTATTTCTTACCCAAGCAGTGACATTTTTGAGGGGCAAAGGGATTATTATTAATTAACTACCTTGGGAGACAGGTAGCATTATTGTTTATACTGTGTCTGCCTAGACTCATGGTCATTTATTGCTAAAAATGAATTGTGTTTATATTCTTAGTTTGCAATGCATATCTATGGTTGACTAAAAATCATTTACCTTCCAAATTTGTGGGCAGTATTCTGTCTCCCATTAACATAAATTTAAAGCTAGAAACCATAAAGAGGACTTCTCTTATATTTCTCATGATTTTATATTATAAACTAAAACTAAGTAACACACACACACACATATATATATATTTGCAAATCATGTTCACAAGCAGTAAGTAGTTAAGTGATTCACTGGGAACTATGGCAAATGCTAGGAAATGTTCTGTATTTGAAAATGTGGCAGACTGGCCAGATTCAAGATACTTATTTGTAAAATATAATTATTTTTGAGAGCACAACAACCTAGGTCAAATGACTAACCAAATAAAGCTAAAGCATTTAAAGGTATCCAAAATGGTGGCACTCCTGCTTATTAGTAGGATCTTGTGAAATGCCGTCCACGTAGCTTATAGAAAGTTGGGTATTCCTTTGAAAAGTATGTAAACTACAAAGTTTCTAATTACATTTGTATTAATTAATGTGTACAGTGAGCTGCATGTAACTGAGGGACAAACATAACAATGGCAGAAATTAGATAAAAATTCACTTTTCCTGCATGTCAGTGTCTGAAATAGTAGGGTAGATCTTCTCCATGAAGTTCTCTGAGTTGTTATGCTTGGACTATAATCCCCATGGTGCTAGGCCTTGAACTCTTTTTATCTTCTTGCTCTGTCCTTTGTGAGATTTTATACCTCTCTGCTTGTTTGAGATGACTCTAAAATGACTCCTCACTTGCTTTCCAAGTCAGGTGAAAAGAAACACAGGAGGGCAAAGCCACACCCATTTCCTTCAATGATACAACCCAGAAGTCACTACTTCAGCATATATCTCATTGGTCAGAACTTAGTCATTTGCCTGAACCTATCTAAAAAGGAGGCTGAGAAATATATTACTTTGTCTTAGTGTCTATGTACCCAATTAAACATTCATTTCATTGGAAGGAGGAAGAAATGTATACAGAGGAGAGAGCTGTCAATTATAGCCTCCTTCAATAAGTATTAACAGTACTGATTCACGTTCCCCAGGAGCATAAAGTCTAAACTGGGGAAAATATACAGACTTTTGAGCATAGTTTGCAGTAGAATGTGATAAATAATCTCTCTAAGAAAGAAGCAGAAAAACAATACTATAAGCACATGAAACATGTGAGAAGGAAATCAATTCTGACAGGGAAACTGAATAGACATTTTATAATTGGATGCATTTAAGATAGTAACTGGGAAAATACAAATTATTAATTATCAACAGATGAAGATTGGTTAGAAGAAATTCCCAGGAGAAAACATAATCAGAGAAGTTTTTTTGAAAAACGCAGGACAAATTTAATTTGGCAAGAGTTTAGGTTTCATTCATTCTTTCAGTACAACTATATTTGTAGTGAACTATTTCTTATTCTGCATTCTTATTTATTTATTCATTCATGTATCTCATATTATTTACCACTTACTTACTGCGTGCCGGATTTTGTGCTCATGAGCCCTGGGAATACTGACATAAACTCTGCCTTCAGGGGTCTTAATGTACCGTGAAGAAAACAAACAATAACAGATATTTACACAAGAATATTATCACAAGTATTATGCTGGGTGTTGTTTTGGGTTAAATATTTATGTCCCTGCAAAATCACATGTTGAAATACTAAGTCACAATATGAAGATATTAGGAGGTATGGCCTTTGGGAAGTAATAAGCTCAGAAGGATGAGCCCACATAAATGGGATTAGTGCCCTTTAAAAAGAAACCCCAGAGAGCTATCTCATCCTCTTTCCACCATGTGAAAATATGAGAAGTCAGCAGCCTGCATCCCAGAAGAAAGCCCTTATTAGAACTATATCATACTGGCATCCTGATCTCAGACTTCCAGACTCCAGAACAGTGAGAAATACATTTCCATTGTTTATAAGACATACAGCCTCTGGTGTTTTCTTATAGCAATCCAAACTGACTAAGACAGACATTAGTAATGAGCCTTGGTGATGGGGCGACTGCTGTAATAAACAACTAAAAATATTAAAGCAGCTTTGCACCTGAATAATGGGTAGAAACTGGGTAGAGGTACATGTTAGAGAAAACCTGGATTGCTGTGAATGTACTTTTAAAGGCAATTGTGGTGAGAGCTTATAAAGAAAATAATAGAGCTGTAGAGAAATCTTCTGTCTTCTCAAATAATACTTAAATAACCATAAGTAGAATGTTGGCAGAAATATAAATGGTAAAGGCCATTCTGATAAGATCTTACATGGAAATGAAAATGAAACATATTGGAAACTGTAAGAAAAGCAATCCTTGTAATAAACTGGCAAAGAACATGACAATTGAATATTTAGCTAAGGAGATTTCTAAGCAAAAAGGGTTGAAGTTTCTGGTTCCTCCTGACTGCTTATAGTAAAAGTTGGGAAGAAGGAAATGAATTAAACATAAAATTGCTAAGCAAAAAGAAACCAGAAATTAAAGACTTGGAAAATTCTCGGCATTTTAATGTTACTAAAATCAATAAAGAATGTTCAGGAAACAAAACTAAGGGTTGGGTAGGCAGACCATTTCATAACAAGATTAGTGTGGGTGTGAACCACCGGGGATAAAAATCAACCACCTTAACAAAAACCAGGAATAGAGATGAGATTATACTAGCAGAAATACTGCTAGCTGGGACTGAAGGAAACCGGAAATGAAAGAAAATGAAGGAGAACTTGGACTTCCTAGACCGTACAGGACTGGATTATGGAGCTATAGATACTGTGAACACCGGCTATCTTTAAGACAAGAGAATAAGGACTCCAAAGGCAATTCAGAGATCAACAATTCTACCACTCCTACACAGGCCCAAAATGCACAGGCGTAGGGTGGCAGGGAGGGCTGCCTTCGCTTTGATTTCAAAAGGTGTAGCCATTTTGTAAAACCCTGGAGGCACAACTTCAACCTTAATTGAGAACTGCAGGATGGGTAGGGCCACCGCAGAAAACCGCAACAGCACCCTGCTGAGCTGTCAGGGTGACATTGCGAATCCAGTGTGTCCAGAAGTTGGGAAAGCCACCCCAGTGGGTCTGGCAGGCAAAGCATTAAGCCAAAGATGCTCAATCTTAACGCTTAAATGCTTAATCTCAAGCATTAAGATTTAATGGAGTATGTACTATTAGGTTTTGAATTTACTTGGGATCATTCCTTTTATTTTGTATTTCTCCCTTTTGAAATGAGAATGTCTATTCTATGCCTGTCTCAACATTGTATTATGAAAGCACACAACTTTTCTGGTTTCACAGATTTGCAGCTGGAGAGATTGTGTCTTATAATACAGTATACAGGAAAATGAACGTAGGTTAGGTAGGTGGTCCGAGAAGGGTTCTGTGACAACGTGATATTTAATAAGAGTCTGTGAGAATGATAAATTAAAGTGATGTTATATATGTTAGTAAAAAGTATCCCAGGCAGAAATATAAGCATATGTAAAGATTGTAAAATGGGGAAAAAGTATGGAATGTTAGAGGAATTGAAAGGGTCGTGAAGCAGAAATTATTAATAGGAAAGTGGGCAGGTGTCAGATCATGTGTGATTTTCATGGTCATATTTTAGATTTGTTACTTTATCCTGAGGTTAATGGAAAGGAATTGAAAAGATTTAAGCAAAGGAACAATATAAGTCACTTAATTTTTAATTTAAGAAAATAAGTGAAGGCATGCGGGAGAATGAGATCTGCAAAAATCGAAGCAAGGTGGAGCTAAAAACAGTAGAAGATGAATGACATCAGATCAGTGAGGGGCTTGAAAGCCATGTGCAGAAATATAGACTTTATTCTGGGGTCAATGGAGAAATATTAACTACCTAAATTGGATTCATTTTTCTAATATGTTCCCTCCAAAGTAAATAAAGCCTTTAATACCCCCATTTACCTATTAGAAACTTCAGAGAATTAAGTTTAAATCAAAACTGCTGTCAAAGCCATGATCCAATGGACAGTTGCAAATATTATGCTGAAGAAAATTCACATGTTAAGGAGAACTAGTCAGACTTGCCCCCTCAATGATTTCGAAAGACTGACGGGATCTTCAGGGTGAACTGAACTGAAAGGAATGGAACCATACACTTTCAGGCAGCAGATCAAGATAAATGGCTAGTTGCTGGCAGATATTAAAATCAGCTTAATTCACCACTAAGAAAGCAGAAGGCTATGAAGAAAACAGAATACCTACTAGCTGGCTATACTTTTGCATGCTGCAAAAATGAAAGAAATGACAGCATTTAGGCCTTAGAGGCTTTGATGAGTATGAAGAGTTCTTGTAATTTTACAGGATGAATAACATGGCCTCCTATCATTACTGCCTCTGTACCTACTTTTATGTAATTTTTGATTTTAAAATACCCAGCCTTTGGCCCAGAGGGGACTAAATCTTGGACTTAATACTATAGTCTCTCCTTATTGACATCTATCTATAAAATGATACTAAGTTCTAAGGGCTTTGTTGTCCATGTGGCAAGATGAATCCTCTATTCCTTCTTGCTCCCTACCCCCGTGAACAGGAGGTAGAATGAGAATACAAGGAAAGGAGTTAAATGAATTATTAACTTCTGGTGCTAATATTTGGCCCTGCTTTGGGATGTGTACCTCTATTCCTTCTTGCTCCCTACGCCCGTGAACAGGAGGTAGAATGAGAATACAAGGAAAGGAGTTACATGAATTATTAACTTCCGGTGCTACTATTTGGCCCTGCTTTGGGACGTGTACCTGATCTTTCAGTAAGTTAAATGCTTAAACATTCTTCTGAGTTATCATCTGTAAGGTCTGGGAAAGCCCCATCTTGTAGTATCGAGAAAAGAGGCAGCACTTGATACCCAATTGCTTAGTGAGGCTCTCGTGCCTATATAGATCTTGTGGGCTACAAGTTGCAATCATATTCAGAAGAGCAGATGACCCCTAGGATGATAAGGATCATGAAAGACCATAAGGCTAATATACCCTTGTGCCCAACAGAAAACAACTTTAGATTGAATACTACAGCGGAGTAAACAAATACAATACAAATATAGAAAAGTCTCTTATAGTCACCTTTTAATTTTTTTTCTCTAAAATTTCAAGGTCGTCCAAGTGAACAGCAACAAATTCTAATATTCCAGAGGTGCAATATGAACAAAACAAAGAGCAAGTTAACAACATTGCAGAAAACCTGGGCTAAGGTACAAGCACTAACGCTTACCCTTCCTTGGACAGCCTCATTGCACCAACTTCCTATAAGCCAACAGAATTATCTGCAATTCACACAGCCCTGTCATTCCTCTTAAAGTATGCCTCATATTATACATGGCTCAAGCAAATATGTCTGGGGCAATTTTTCTTAAACATTTTATATGTAAAAATCATGTCTGTGAGTGCATATGTCATGTGCTTGTAGTGTTTGTGTGTTGTTGGGGAGGTCACAGAGAAACAAAACCTGCTTTTATGTATACATAAATTTTCTGAACAAAAAAATACACATATTACATATACATAAGTTACATACATATACATACATATCTATAAGGTACAAAGCATATATATGTATATATAGCTTATATATGTGTGTATATATATACACAAACTCATATATGTGTTGTGTATATATGTGTGTGTGGGTGTGTGTTTGTGTATATATATATATACACACACACAGAGAATGACTGCATTTTCTTTTTCATTTTCTTTTCTAGCATTGTGGCGTTATGCTGATAAAGGGCAAATTCATTACCATATGATGCATTTTCTTAAAAGCAAAATAAAAGACAAAGCAAACTTTATTTTTAGTTGAGGGTTAAATTGATTATTTACTTAGAAAACAGTACTTTCGAGTCAGGGACATTAGAGCATTATTAAAAATTCACTATTTAATTATTTTCCACTTAAATCTATTTTTCTCTTGATATTAGGGTTTTACCACTGAATATAGCCCAGTATGAGTATTGTACAATATTAATGCTTTTTTTATTTGGTGGTTCAATAGAAGGAATTTTTTAAGACCTTAATGAATAATTTCGGCTTCCTTCCTGAATAGCCTCTAATAACTAAATGCCATCTATTTGTTCCTTTTGATTTTTGAGAAAATTGCCCAGGTTTGGTTTCCTAGGAAATAGTTCTCTGTCCTGGAGGAATGAATTTGGACTGATTAGCTGCTTTACTTATTTATCCTATCATTATGCCACAGTATTGAACATTCTGCTCTGAAAAGAGATGCGTTGGTATGGAAGAACTGTATTCATTTATGTGATAGACATCAGCAGGACATGGAAGCCAGGACATTGAAATAAGAACTGGCTAGAAATGGGTTCCAAAACCGATTCGTCCACTTACTAATTGTGTAAACTTAAGCAAATCACTTCAATTGCATTGATCATCAGTTTCTTATCTGTAAAATAAAAGGGGGAGATTCCTAGATTCCTGCTACACCTGCCTTGGAAATTTGTTGAGGAGATAATGGATATGATAGTACTATAGTCACAGGAAATTTATGTATTAATATTAAGTAATCTGATGGCATGGTTAGAACTCCTTATTTCTTCTTCTTTTGTTTTTGAGGTGGAATCTCTCTCTGTCACCCAGGCCAGAGTGCAATGGCCTGATCTCGGGTCACTGCAACCTCCACCTCCCGGGTTCAAGTGATTCATGTGCCTCAGCCTCCTGAGTAGCTGGGATTACAGGCACCTGCCACCATGCCAGGCTAGTTTTTGTATTTTTAGTAGACATAGGGTTTCATCATGTTTTTCAAGCTGGTCTTGAACTCCTGACCTCAGGTTATCCACCCGCCTCGGCCTCCCAAAGTGCTGGAATTACAGGCATGAGCCAGTATTCCTCATTTCTAATCTCATGCAAATAAGAGCCTAGTGAGGAGGTCTTGTAAATATTGGCATTAACAACACAAAGCACCATGAGTGCTATCGTAGAACTGACAGAAGACATGACATGGGGCACAAAGCGGTAGAGGTGGGGAAAGCCTCGAAGACACTATGGAGGCAGTAGCCATGGAGCTACATCTTGATACTTAATATGGGTACTTACCAGGCAGATAGGATCAGGTAGAATATTCTAAGCAGAAGGGATAAAATGAGGAAAAGTAGGAAACAGCATGGTATTTTAGGCACAATAACAAACTATCTAGTGTTACTGGAGCACAAAATGTGAGGCTATGAGAATCCAGAGGTAAAAAGGAACCAGATCATGGTGGCTTTTCAAGCCACAGTAAGGAAGTTGATTTTATTCTGCAGCAAATGGGGATCCTTGCTTTAGGATCGTCTTCCAAATATTCACACAGCATCCTTCATTGTCCTGTGGTGGAACACTAATTTTAGAGCACACTCTCATCAACTGTATTCTTGTTTGTTTGCTAAATGAACTGTGAGTACCTCTTATCTCTAGCACCTTGAAGTGTTCAGGATGTAGGAGCTTAGCAAATACTAATTGAGTAAATGAATTAAGCAAATTTAACTTGGGGAGTGACATGGCATAGATTTTCCTGTTGTATTAGTCACCCCGGCAAAACTGGGTCAGAGTAGTTAGTAGATATGAAAAAAATAATGATGGTTCTCTGATTTTGTATCTTCCCACTAAAATTTGGCTGACGATAGTCAAGTTTTATTAGATTACCCCAACCATGAAAGTTACAAACCATAAATAAGATGCCAACATGTTCATTGGGTGTGCAAATAGAGTAGTCGATACCATGGAAAAAGGAAGTAATAGTAAAACAAGTACAGCAACACCATGCCTATTTAGTAAAACCTGTTTATTTGATCGAACATTCCTGAAATTCTTTATTAAGTATCCTAAATTTCATGGAGCTTTTGTTACAAATTAATTCTATAGCAAAGGGTATATTTTTGGGGTGTGTTTGTTAGAGCTATGGAAATACTATTGCTTAGAGGTGTTAAATAACCTCATTAGCTTCTTATTTTGAAACTGTCTCCTCATAAAATTGAATGTACTATCACTTTTTTTCATTCATGACTATTTTGGTGATAAATTTTCACATGTCAATATTCACTAGTTATTCAAAAAAGTCAGTGAACATAGCATCTCATTTGTAGCTTCTCTAGAGTGAGGATTATGCTACTTGGTTAAAATTTCTGGGTTTAGAAAACTATCAGTTTCATTGAAATGAACCATCAGCCCAGTTCGTTTTTTTTCTTAACATCACCTCAGCAATGGAACTGCCTTAATTCTAATAAACCTTTACATATCCATTATAAATATCATAATATGATTTTTTAATGGAGGAACAGGAAAATGAGTACTTCTCCTTGATAATCTTCTCTTTTTGCTGGCAAGTGTGTATTTTCTTAAAATTAACAGATGAATTATGTGCTAAGAGGGAGATTTGAAAAAGGAGAATATAGTTGTATACTAGGGAATAAGGCAAATGAAAATTACATTTCAGAAGACACAAGAAATATTTTGAAAGGAATTTCATTAAATTTTTTGTCTCAAGTGGATTCTGTATCTAAGTCATATCAGCTTTTAAAAATCCATCTTTGTCATAAATTTATAACTGGTTTAATCTGAAGAAGAAATCTAAGTGCAGCCTAGAGGCCGAGAGAGAGAGAGAGAGAGAGAGAGAGAGAGAAAGAGAGAACTGTGCTATTAATATAAGAAACTCATCAACACTTCCTGAACAATTCAGTGTAGGAATGTGTCCAAAGGAAGTTGCTAAAAACTAAAAAGCACACACAGTTGTAATCACGTTACAATCACTATCACATATATCACACGATGGTCCACAGATCTTTGCCACGTAAGTCACTGAAGCTCAATGTTATTCTGCTGTCAGCATAAAAGAACGTATCTTCAACTTTGGAGTCTAATCTTCCCGATTTTTGATGATGAAGACAGCTGACAAATCTTTAGCTTGGAGCTATCTGAATCTCATACCATAATGTAGAAACTTGGCATCATGGGCTCCCAACTATGCCATGCCTGTAACATATTCTCCTGTTGATATTAAAAGTGATGACAATCTGAGAAACAGATTATCCACTGAAAACTTTCCACACTCAAGTCTCCCTGTATTCATTCTAATTGCACTCTTAAATTGAAACATCTACTATTTTCTCATAGTTTTGCAAATCTAATTATAGATCATGATCTTAAAAATCTAGATGTATAGATTCAATTTGATTCCTTTCTGCTTCCTATAAGATAAAGAAACTTGGATGATTAAACTCTTTAAGAATTCATTGCAAAATTGGCTGAATCAAATAATTTTCTGTAAGTTGATCTTGAGATATTTACATTACATGGAATTTCCAAATTCTACACAAAAAAAGTCCCATTCATTCAGAAAGTAGACTGGTTTTATTTTATTCATGTTGCTTCATGTGACAGAATCATAGTGGAACAGCATGCTTAAATGGAAAGAGCAGTATAGTGCAACGGGTTAAGAGCAAGCTTTCTGGAGTCAGACCGAGAATGTTGAAATACGAGATTTACGGACAATTATCTTTGTAACCTTCAGCAAGAAAATTGACCTCTGTGAGCCCTAGTGTACTTACTCGTGAATAGGGAAAATAGTTATCTCCCTCACAGAGGCTGTAAGGATTGCTGGTACTATTTATCAAGGACCTGATACACTGGCTAACACAAAGTAGGTGCCTGATATGCAGTAGCTATTGTTGTTAATTTGACAGTTTTCATACCAATGGTATATTTATTTATAAATTGATAGCCATAATTTGCCTGCCATTTCTGAAGAGAAAAAGTGATTTTTTTCTTTCACATATAATATGCCTTTGGAAAAGAATAAGCTGCCATTGTTGATGTCACTTTATTTAACATACTCTGGCAATATTTATGCAGTGTTATTATACAGGTAATTTACTGTCCATAATTGGCTTTTGGCAGCTGAAGGAGGAAATTTATTTTCATTACAAGACTTTTAACAAATAGTAGAAATCAGTATTCAGAAAGCAATGTACTTTTTTGACTTTCTTAATACTCTAAATTCATTATCATGTTATTTTTCTGTTTCACTCTGTTTTTACAGGCCAAACTGAGGCAAAATGTTCTACTTGAAGTACAGTTAATTTTGTCTTTTTCTATAGGAATATCTAAAAATCTTTGCTGCCTCTGATATCTAAGGGTGAGCCATTAACGAGCTGGGCAGTCAGGCACTCTCCTATTGCAATTTCAGATTTTATGCTATTACATTAAAATGGTTACCAGCTTTCTATGACATTCTAATTAGCCAGGGCACTGTTAGTGTTGATGATAAAACAGTCTAACAAGAAGTAAGTTATGCCAGCAACTTTAGCTACCATAACTATCAAGGTTCAGACCATTGGATAAATATCACCACATAATTACTTCTACACTCACCCAATCTCTGATATGTACACAAATATGTGTGTACATATATATGTGTATATAATAGATAACATTTTTGAATTGAGAACTACTTCCCTTAGAAAGTTTATTATCTGATATATTAGCCAAAAATAAAGAAGGTCACTCCCCTACAATAAATTCTCACTATTAACTTAGAAGTATGCCCAGAATGGAGTCAAGTTATTGTGGAAAATTGTGGTATGCACAAATTTGTATTTGTATATTTTACTAATAACACTGGGATGCTATTTCACTTCTGATGGACTTAGAATGAAGAAAAACCAAGGATGAAGAGAAAAGGGAATCAAAGCAGAATTCTATGTAATGAAGCTTTGGGTTAGAGAGATTAAACCTGGGCTATAGAACACCATTTAGGTATCTGTTATCAATGAGAAAACTGTACAAAAGATAAATGTCTCAGACAGGACATTATAAACAGGTAGAAATAAACAAGTTATAACATTAAAATACACTGAATATTTGAATGGATGATTGGTTGGTTTTTCTAGAAAGGAAGAAAATTCCTGAAGTCTATTACTAATAAGATTTGGTAAATGAATATTATTTGTTGAGTCTTTATTATTATTCACTTAAGGTATTAAAAAGTCCACTGTTTCTTTTTGGGTTTACTATGTACAACTTGTTTTATTTCAATGAATGACTTCCATATGTTTGTTCCGTCATTATAAAATTCACTGAAGTTTCAGAGTGCCAAGAATTATTTTAAAGTAGTTAGAGGGACTTTACTATTTTTTCTACACAATAGGAGTCAGGTATGAGGAAACTCCTTCCCACTGAATCTACTCACAAAGAGAAAGTCTCCCAAAAGGAATGTTTTCCCCTTTTTTTGTACACAATCACTAGATGTTAGTGTCCAACATGATCCACAGTCTGCACCGCTCCTTTCCTTAATCTTTCCAAAACAACATCCTTCTCAACGTGATGCAACTCTTCATTATACAGCCCAAAACACACTTATCTCCTCTCTAAATGAAGACTCAAATTCTCCTGAATTATTTCTTTCATTTTCAAGTCAGGATCTCTTGGTGTTTTTCCTTCCATTCCCAATACTCCTGTGGCCATTCACAGTGCTCTTCAACTCATGGACTAATATGTGAAATATGATTACCATCAGTAATCCTATGTCAGTAGTAGGAGAAATGGAGATAAAACTGAGACAAAAAAGAAAGGAATATAAAATATGGTTAATTTGGTAAATTTATATTGTATTTTATTACTAAAAGTTGAACTCTGTTTCCCAGGATTTTCCTCCCACCATAGGTCTAAGTTACCATGGGCTTTAAAAGGTATCTTGCATGTCATTGGTAAGGCAGAAATTTAACGTAAATTATATTGTTTTTATGTTCAGAAGGTTGAAGTTAAGCCAAAGGCACAGTTGAAGTTCAGGCATGAAGTTTGTCTACTGGCTTACTTTCTCTATTTGCAGTAGCAGCTGGGCCTACAGGTCCTACAGTGCCTGTAAGATCTACTCTTCAGCTTCCCCAGTACCTATTCCAGGTATGGATTTAGATCCATGATTCAGGGCACCAGCTTCTTCTGCAAGACACCTACATTGTGTAAGCTGGAGGCAGTGAGACATCAACGTGGGTTCCAACTCATCTTTATGAGTTCCTGCTCATCCTTATAGATTCCAGTGTTCTCTTGCTCTCCCCCATTTCACTTCCAATATGTTCTGCCTGACCACCTATCTGCCTTTAATTAAGTCCCATCTATTTATCTTTGTTTTCGTTGCATTTGCTTTTGGGTTATCGGTCATGAAGTCTTTTCCTAAGCCAATGTTTAGAAGGGTTTTTTTGATGTTATCCTCTGTAATTTTTATGTTTTTAGGTCTTAGATTTAAGTCTTTGTTCCATGTTGAGTTGATTTTTTTATAAGGTCAGAGATGAGGATCCAGCTTCATTCTTCTACATGTGGCTTGCCAATTTTCCCACCACCATTTGTTGAAGAACAAAAGTCAGAAGAAAAAAAAATCCATAGACTGTATAACCTAATAAATCTTTCATTATATATACACATATACATATATGTGCATACATATATGTGCATACATATATGTATACATATGCATATATGTGAATGCATATATATGTGTGTGTATTTATAATGCACTATATTAAGTACAAATTGGTGGTGAGAAATGAAGGTTTTTTACTCAAACAATATAATCAGTTACAGAGACTACCCAAGATAAATTTAATTCACAAGAAGACAGGTAAAAAAAATACAGAATTATTTGTGATGGCAAAAATAAATTAAAACAACCTATATGGCACTCAAAAGGAACATGAATAACTATAATCATAATAAATTAACATATCGTAATACTATACATAAGTGAAAATTAATCATGGGGTGTTCTTATCTTGAGCAAAAATATAAATAAATAAGAGTTTCATTGGATGAGTGGCCAAGGCAGCCAACTAGAAGAAGCTAGGGTGCATGACTCTCATGGATAGGAATGGAAGGGATGAGTAAATAAAGCACCTTCAAATGAAACATTCAGGTACTCACATTGGGACTAATCAAGGAAACAACTCAACTCATGGAGAATGGAGAAAAGCAAGGCGGGGTGACGGCTCAACTGGGAGCAACACAGAGCCAAGGGAATCTCCTCAACCCAGGAAAGTGGTGAGTGAATGTGTGACCCAGGAAACCATGATTCTCCCATGGATCTTTGCAGCCCATATGTCAGGAGATCCCCTCATGAACCCACTCCACTAGGGCCTTCAGTCTGATACCCAGAGTTATGTAGAGTCTCAGCAGAGCAGCCATTCCAGAGTGCCCTCTTCCCTACAAATGACTGCATTACCTCTCCAACAAGGGTTGGAAATCAAGCTGAAGCTGAGATGGCTGAAATGATGGAAGTAGAATATAAATAGGAAGAAAGTTCACTGAGTTAAAGGAGTACATTGTAACTCAGTGCAAGGAAGCTAAAAATCATGATAATACATTACAACACCTGCAAAAAAAATGAAATATTTAGGAATATACCTAAACAAACAAGTGAAAGATCTCTACAAGGAAAACTGCAAAACACTGCTGAAAGAAATCATAGATGACACAAACAAATGGAAACACATCCCATGCTCATGGATGGTTAGAATCAATATTTTGAAAATGAACACAGCACCAAAAACAATTGACAAATTCCATGCAATTACCATCAAAATACCATCATCATTCTTCAAAGAACTAGAAAAAACAATTCTAAAATTCATACGGAACCAAAAGAGACCCCACATAGCCAAAGCAAGACTAAGCAAAAAGAACAAATCTGTAGGCATTATATTAACCAATGTCAAACTATACTACAAGACTATAGTTACCAAAACAGCATGCTACTGGTATAAAAATGGGCACATAGATCGATGGAACAGAATTGAGAAGCCAGAAATAAAGCCAAATATTTGCAGCTAACTGATCTTTGACAAAGCAAACAAAAACATAAAGTGGGAAAAAGACACCCTACTCAACAAATGGTGCTGGTATAATTGGCAAGCCACACGTAGAAGAGTGAAGCTGGATCTTCATCTCTCACCTTATAGAAAAATCAACTCAACATGGATGAAAGACTCAAATCTATGACCTAAAACATAAAAATTACAGAAGATAACATAGAAAACACCTTTCTAAACACTGACTTAGGAAAAGACTTCATGACCAATAACCCAAAAGCAAATGCAAAAAAACAAAGACAAAGATAAATAGATGGGATTTAATTAAATTAAAAAGCTTCTGCACAGAAAAAGAAATAATCAGCAGAGTTAACAGACAACCTACAGAGTGAAAGAAAATATTCACAAACGATGCATCTGACAAAAGACTAACATCTAGATTCTACAAGGAAATCACACAAATCAACAAGAACACAAACAAATGAACCCATCGATAAGTGGGCAAAGGACATGAATGGTCAATTCTCAAAAGAAGATATACAAATGGTCAACAAACATAGGAAAAAAATGCTCAACATCACTAATTATCAGGGAAATCCAAATCAAAACCACAATGAGATATGACCTTACTCCTGCAAAAATGACCATAATTAAAAAATCAATAAATAACACATGTTGGCATAGATGTGGTGAGAAGGGAACACTTTTACACTGCTGGTGGAAATGTAAACTAGTACAACCACTATGGAAAACAGTATGGAAATTCCTTAAAGAACTAAAAGTAGAATCACCATTTGATCCAGCAATCCCACTACTAGGTATCTACCCAGAGGGGAAAAAAAGTCGTTATACAAAAATACATTTGTACAGGCATATTTATAGCAGCAAAATTCACAATTGCAAAAATATAGAACCAGCCTAAATGCTCATCAAGCAACAAATGAATAAGGGAAATATGGTATATATACACCATGCAATACTATTCAACCATAAAAAGGAATGAAATAATGACATTTGCAGTAACCTGGTTGGAGATGGAGACCATTATTGTAAGTGAAGTAACTTGGGAATGGAAAACCAAACATTGTATGTCCTGAGTTATAAGCTAAACTATGAGGGTACAAAGACATAAGACTATTATAGTGGACTTTGGGGACTCAGGGAGAAGTAAGGAGGTGGTTAGTGATAAAAGACTACACAATGGGTACAGTGTTTACTGCTTGGGTAATAGGTGAACCAAAATCTCAGAAATCACCACTAAAGAACTCTTCCATGCAACCAAGCACCACCTGTTTCCCCAAAACTATTGAAATAAAATTTAAAAATTAAAAAAACTATCATCACGAAGGTTAAAGAAGAATATAATTTCTCCCTAAAAATTGACTTAGCTGTCTATTAAGACACTAACTTTATATTTATTTGTCTACTTATTAATTGTTTCCCCAATGAGATGGTAAGCTCCATGAAGACAGGCGTCTGCTTTCTGGCTGCATCTTTCACCTGCAGTTTAGCAGAATGTCATGGTATTGCTTTGGAAACTTTAAATAAATATTTGTTAAAATAATGAAAAAAATTGCAGAATCTATCAGACAAAATAGCCAGTATAGAGAGGAATGCAAATGACATGATAGAGCTGAAAAACACACTACAAGAATTTCATAATGCAATCACAAGTAGTAATAGCAGAATAGACCAAGCAGAAGAATGAGTCTTAGAGCTTGAAGACTTCCTTTCTGAAATGAGACAGGAAGACAAGAATAGAGAAAAAAGAATAAAAAGGAAATAACAAAACCACTGAGAAATGTGTGATTATGTAATGAGACTGAATCTATGGCTGGCTGTTGTGCCTGAAAGAGATGGGGAAAATGGAACCGACTTAGAAAACATATTTTAGAATATCATTCATAAAACCTTCCCCAACATAGCTAGAGAGGCGAACATTCAAATTCAGGAAATGCAGAGACCTTAGTAAGATACTCCAGGAGAAGACCATCACCAAGACACATAATCACCAGATTCTCCAAGGTTGAAATGAAAGAAAAAATGTTATAGGCAGCTAGAAAGAAAGGCCAGGTCACTTACAAATGGAAACCCATCAGACTAACAGCAGACCTCTCAGCTGAAACTATAAAAGCCAGAAGAGATTGGAGGGCAATATTTAACATTTTTAAAGAGAAATTCCTTTCCAGAATTATATATCCAGCCAAACTAAGCTTCATAAGCAAAGGAGAAATAAGATTCTTTTCAGACAAGCAAATGCTGTGAGAATTTATTACCACCAGAACTGCCTTACAAGAGCTCCTGAAGGGAGCACTAAATATGGAAAGGTAAGACCATTACCAGCCACTAAAGAAAAACACACTGAAGTACACAGACCAGTGACACTATGAAGCAACCACATAAACAAGTCTGCAAAATAACCAGCTAACATCATGGTGACAGGATCTAATCCACACATATCAATACTAATATTAAATGTAAATGGGCTAAATGACCCAATTAAAAGACACAGAGTAATAAGCTGGATAAAGAATTAACATCCATTGGCATGGTGTCTCAAGAGACCCATTTCACATGTACACCTATAGGCTCAAAATAAAGGAATGGAGGAAAATTTACTAAGAACATGAAAAACAGAAAAAATTAGGGATCACAATCCTAGTTTCTGAAAAAACAGACTTTAAACCAGAAAACATCAAAAAAAGAAGAAGAAGGGCATTATATAATGGTAAAGGGTTCAATTCAACAAGGATATTCAACAAATATCCTAAATATATATGCACCCAACACAGGAGAGCCGAGATTCATAAAGCAAGTTCTAAGAGTACTTCAAAGAGACTTAGACTTCCACACATTTACAGTGGGAGATTTTAACATCCCACTGACAATATTAGACAGATCATTGAGAAAGGAAATTAACAAAGATATTCAGCACTGAATCAAATTGATCTGATAGATATCTACAGAACTCTCCACCCAAAAACAACGGAAAATACATTCTTCTCATTGTCCCGTGGCACTTATGGTAAAACTGATCACATAATCAGAAGGAATATACTGCTCAGCAAATGCAAAAGAACTGAAATCATAACAACCACTCTCTCAGACCACAGCACAATCAAATTAGAAATCAAGACTAAGAAATTTACTCAAAACAATACAATTACACGGAAATTTAACAACCTGCTCCTGAATAACTTTGGGGTAAATAATGAAATCAAGGCAGCAATGAAAAAGTATTTTGAAACTAATGAGAACAAAGATAAAATGTACCAGAATCTCTGGGACACAGCTAAGGTAGGGTCAAAAGGGAAATTTCAAGCACGAAATGCCCAAACCAAAATGTTAGAACTATCTCAAGTTAACAACCTAACATCACAACTAAAAGAACTAGAGAAACAAGAGTAAACAAAACCCAAAGTTAGCAGAAAACAAGAAATAACCAAAATGAGAGCTGAACTAAAGGAGATAGAGACACGGAAAGCCATTCAAAAACTAAATGGATCCAGGAGCTTTTTTTTTTTTAAGTCAATAAAATAGATAGATTGCTAGCTAGACTCCTAAAGAAGAGAAGAGAAGAGATTCAAATGAACACAATAAAAAACAACAAGGCAGATATTACCACTGACCCCACAGAACTACAAACAACCATCAAACAATATTATGAAAACCTCTATGCACATAAACTAGAAAATCTACAAGAAATTGATAAATTCCTGGACACATACACCTTTTCAAAACTGAACTAGGAAGAAATTATTCAATTTCTTAACAGAAAAATAATAAAACTGGTTCTGAAATTGAGCCAGTAATAAGTAATCTACCAACCAAAAAAAAAAAGCCCAGGACAAGACGGATTCCCACCTGAATTCTACCAGATGTACAAAGAGGAGCTGGAACCATTTCTCCTGAAACTATTCCAAATATTTGAGGAGGAGGGACTCCTCCCTTACTCATTGTATGAGACCAGCATTATCATGAAAGCAAAACCTGGCAGAGATACAACAACAAGAAAGGAAACTTCAGGCCCATATCCTTGATGAACATGGATGCAAAAATCCTTAACAAAATACTGGCAAACTGAATCCAGCAACACATCAAAAAGCTTATTCACCATGATCAAATAGGCTTCATCCACACTATGCAAGGTGGGCTCAACATAAGCAAATCAATAATTGTTATTCACCACATGAACAGAACTAAATAAAAAAACCATGATTTTCTCAATAAATGCAGAAAATGCTTTTGATAACATTTAACATCTATTCATGTTAAAAACTCTCTATAAACTAGATATTGAAGGAACATATACCTCAGAACAGTAAGAGCAATCTGTGACACACCACAGCCAACATCATACTGAAAGGGCCAAAGTTGAAATCATTCCCCTTGAAAGCTGGCACAAGTCAAAGATGTCTTCTCTCACCACTCATATTTAACATATTATTGGAAGTCATGGCCAGGGCAATCAGGCAAAAGAAAAAAAAATAGAGGACATCCAAATAGAAAGAGAGAAAGTGAAACTATCCCTGTTTGCAGATGACATTATTCTGTATCTAGAAAACCCCGTAGGCTCAGAACAAAAGCTTCTTAAGCTGATACACCACTTCAGCAATATCTCTGGATAGAAAAATCAGACTGAAAAAATCACTAGCATTTCTATACACCAGTAACAGTCAAGCTGAGAGGCAAATTAGGAACAAACTCATTCACAATTGTGACAAAAAAAGCAAAATACCTAGAAATACAGCTAACTAGGGAGGTAAAAGATCTCCAAAAGGAGAACTACAAAGCACTGCTGAAAAAAATCAGAGATGACACAAACAAATGGAAAAACTTTCCTTGCTCATGGTAATAAGAATCAATATTGTTAAAATGATTATAGTGCCCCAAAGAATTTACAGATGCAATGTTATTCCTATTAAACTACCATTGACATTCTTCACAGAACTAGAGAAAACTACTTTGAAATCCATATGGAACCAAAAAGGATATCGAATAGCCAAAGAAATTTTAAGCAAGAGGAACAAAGCTGGAGTCTTCATGCTACCTGAATTTAAACTATACTACAGGGCTACAGTATCCAAAACAGCACAGTACTTGTACAAAAACAAACAAATAGACCAATGGAACAGAACAGAGAACCCAGAAATAAGACCACACACCTACAACTATTCAAAACTTAAACTAACCTGACAAAGACAGGCAATGGGAAAACAATTCCCTACTTAATAAATGGTGCTATGATAACTGGCTAGCCATATGCAGAAGATTGAAACTGGACCACGTCCTTATACCATATACAAAAATCAACTCAAGGTGAATTAAAAACTTAAACCTAAAACCAAAAGCTATAAAAACCCTGGAAGAAAATTTAGGCTATATCATTCAGGAAACAGACATGGGCAAATATTTCACATTGACGACACCAAAAGCAATTGCAACAAATGCAAAATTAGACAAATGGGATCTAATTAAACTAAAGAGCTTCCTCACAGCAAAAGGAACTATCAACAGTGTAAACAGACAACTTACAGAATGGGAGAACACTTTTGCAAACTATACATCTTAAAAAGGTCTAATATCCAGCATCTGTAAGGAAGTTAACCAAATTTACAAGAAAATAACAAACCACCCCATTAAAAAGTGGGCAAATGACATTAGCAGATATTTTTCAAAAGAAGACATATATGCAACCAACAGTCATATGAAAAAAAATCAACATTAGAAAAATGAAAAACCACAATGAAATACCATCTCGCACCAGTCAGAATGGCTATTTTTTAAATTATACTTTTAAGTTCTAGGGTACATGTGCACAACGTGCAGGTTTGTTACGTAGGTATATATATGCCACGTTGGTTTGCTGCACCCATCAACTCATCATTTACATTAGGCATTTCTTCTAATGGTATTCCTCCCCCAGCCCCCCACCGCCTGACAGGCCCCAGTGTGTGATGTTCCCCGCCCTGTGTCCATGTGTTCTCATTGTTCAACTCCCACCTATGATTGAGAACATGTGGTGTTTGGTTTTCTGTCCTTGTGATAGTTTGCTGAGGATGATGGTTTCCAAGAATGGCTATTATTAAAAAGTAAAAAAACAAAAAAAACCATATGCTTGTGAGGTTTTGGAGAAAAAGGAAGACTTATACACTGTTGGTGGGAGTGTAAATTAGTTTAGCCATTGTGGAAAACAGTGTGGCGATTCCTCAAACACATAAAGACAAAAATACCATTTTGCTCAGCAATCACATTAACCCAAAAGAATATAAATCATTCTATTCTAAAGATACATGTAAGCATATGTTCATTGAAGCACTATTCACAATAGCAAAGACATGGAATCAACCTCAATGCCTGTCAATGATAGACTGGACAAAGAAAATGTGGTACATATACACCATGGACTATTATGCAGCCATATAAAAGTAGGAGATTATGTCCTCTGTAGGGACATGGTTGGAATTAGAGGTCATTATCCTTAGCAAACTAATGCAGGAACAGAAAACCAAACAATACATGTTTTCACGTAAGAGTGGGAGCTAAATAATAACGTGGATACATAGAGGGGAACACACACTGGAGCCTATTGAAGGGTGGAGGGTGGGAGGAGGGAGAGAATCAGAAAAAATAACCAATGGGTTCTAGCTTAATACCTGCATGAAGGAATGATCTGTACAAAAAATCCCCATGACACAAGCTTACCTGTGTAACAAATCTGCGCTTGTACCCCTGAACATAAAAGTTTAAGAAAACACACACCCACACATATGAATCAACACATACAAACAATATACGAATAAATACATAAAAGCAAGTTGATTTGCAGAGGGAGCCAGATAATATATTCACATTTATATAAAATGTAAAAACATAAGAATAAATGTTATGTATATTTTTGTTGATGTAATAAACAAAAATTTATCTTCCCACCCATATCTTCATATGTAATAAACAGGTAAATAAATAAATTCAAAATAGTTTCTTTTGAGGGAGGGTGTAGAGAGTATGGATAATGAAATCATGAAACATTGCCTAGGTACTTTAAACAGCACTGGTGATGCTTATGGGCTGAGCACTGTGGCTCACGCCTGTAATCCCAGCATTTTGGGAGGCCAAGGCGGGCAGATCACTTGAGGTCAGGAGTTCAAGACCAGCCTGGCCAACATGGCGAAACCCCGTCTCTACTAAAAATAGAAAAACAAATTAGCCAGGCCTTGTGGTGTGTGCCTGTAATCCCAGCTACTCAGGAGGCTGTGGGAGGAGAATTGCTTGAACCCAGGAGGCAGAGGTTGCAGTGAGCCGAGATTGTGTCACTGCACTCCAGCCTGGGCAACAGAGCAAGACTCCATCTCAAAACAAAACAAAACAAACAAACAGTACTGGTGATGCTTTATTTCTTAATCTGGTTAGTGGGTACAGAGGTTTTTGTTATATCTTTGAATTCCTTTTTTGTACACATGAAGTAGTTCATAAAAGTTAGAGCCTTCTCTGCAATTAAGATCTTTCTCTGAGATTTACATGGGCTGCAAATATTCTTACACTCAGAGTTTTCTGAAATGATCTTATGCACACTTCTTCCCCAGATCTCCTTGTCTTGTGTTTTCAAATCTTATTCTTCCCAAGTCTCTGGCCATTTGACTAGAGAGGACATTAGCTCCAGTCTGTGAGTTGATATAGATTCAAATAATGGACCATGTCTCATTTCCGTCTCATCCCATTCCATGATTCCAGGATCCATGTATTCTGGTGTGGGAGAAACAACACTATAATTTTGCTTCTGATTTACACTGTATACAGCATTGTGTAGGACAGCCCTCCAAACTCCGAAAGTTATGACCTTGCTGCTTCCTTCATTGGGTCTTCATTTGGTCAGTTTAGCATTTCATATGGGCAGCTGCTTTTGTGCTATAGGCCATTTAATTTCATAGGCAACAGTACATATTGCACTTTTTTAGGAAGAGTTAGCCATTATTTTGGAGAGCATCATAAAACATTAAAGTAATTGATAAATTTTCAGACCAGAAGGGTAACAATATGCAAATCCCAAATAAATTCCATTCCAATGTGAATATTATAGCTCCACAATGATGGAAGGAATCTAGAAAAACGAATCTTGCTTCCAGTAGCTGGATTATTTATAGTGCCATAAAAGAGACAGAGTGTTAAGCTTTATTATTGGCAGTTTGGGCACTCAGGAGTTGTGGGAACCAGATCATCTTGGTGAAGGACAGCCTATAAATTACCTTCATTCTAGGCATTATGTCTTCTTCGTTCATGAGCCCATTCAGCAAACAGCAGAAGGATAGTGATTCCCTCAATATACGCAAAATGTGCCATTTTGTCCATCTGATTATTGAGACGCCTCTACTCTGGATGACCTTTAGTGAGCCTTTATAGGGGACAGAAATTTTATGTTCAACCTAGGTGCCCATTCTGAGAGGTCTATTTACATACCTCTTCTGTAGAACTCCGTATCACCAAACTTCCAATTCTATTCTTTCCAAATCCCTGATCATACAGCAATGGCCATGAATTTATATTTTAAGCTTTCCTTCTAGAAAAACTGGACCACAAAATGTAATGTTTAAAATTATGTTTATTTGGAGGATTTCATTCAACTGTGTCTTTTAGGGCCACTCCTGAGTGGGAGGTTAGCACCCCCACAGTCCACTTTCTACTAGTGGGGCTCCATCTGTAACAGCCACAAATATTTCCTTTTCTGCAGTCAACTGGCCGTTAGGAACTAGCTAGGAGGAAATAGATGTGGGCTGAGAGAGTTATAGCCATTTAGCAGGAGTAGTCACATTGGGAATGTAAGTTATCTGCTCCTACAACTTATTTTTCCTGCTGGATCTGCTCAAGACATGCCTTAAAAATCATACTTCTCTACTCGGGAGGCTGAGGCGGGAGAATCGCTTGAACCCAGGAGGTGGAGGTTGCAGTGAGCTGAGATCGTGCCACTGCACTCTAGCCCATCTCAAAATAATAATAATAATAATAATAATAATAATAATAATACTTCTACCTGATGGTAACTTATTTATTGCTGGGCCTGATTTTTATCACTTCAAGTTTGAATAGTACATAGTTTATGGTGGAAAAATTAGATTACATTGTCATATAATGCCCTGTGGTCAAACTTTCAATCTCCATTAAACCCCTTAATATGCCAGCACCTTTTTATGAAAGAATAGTTATTTGGGGAAATGGTCATAACCCTGCTGAACATTCAAGAGGCCTCCACCTTAATTCTATTCAGACTTACCTCAATTTCCATTCAGCATCTATATCTGCCACAGATACTTCTGATCACTGTATCTGAGGGAGTAGGCCTCCATTATTTAGTTAAGTAATTTGCTTTTTCTTCAAATTGGTTAATTGAGGAAAGTTTTTAAAGAAGTGTTTTTGATATTTTGGACACAGAGCCCCAAGACTTTTTTAAAAATGTGTGTGTTTGTGTGGTAGTGGTGAGGATGGGACATAATGATGCAATATACATTGGTAATATTGTATGATGCCAAAACGCTATTTGCTAAAGCTATTTTGGAGCAAGCAAAAGTTAAATATAGCCTCCTTGTGGATAACATGTAAATAGCTGACGCTGGCTTTCATTGTAAGGTAGGGAGGGAGCAGTGGTGAGAGAGCAGAGGAAGAAAGCCTACAGTAAAAACTTGTTTTTGTTTTCACTTTACAAATTTCCACAGCAGCTACTCTTGTCTTATTTGTGTTTTCTGACTGTAAGAGAAAAGTTTGAATTGCATTCTCTTTGTCTGGCTTCTAACAGAGAATGTACATGATCAGCCCTTCATTAACAAAGAAAATAAAGAGACAAAAGCTGTCTCATGAACTGAAAGAGAAAAGTTGAAATACAACAGCAATGAAGCCAGGTGATTAAGAGAAATTAACACATACTCTTGTGAAAAAACAAAAGAGGTTCAGAAGTGGAAAACTGGTTAGAATTTATTTCTACTGTGGTATATTTAGCTGGTTCTAGGCTGTTACTGATTGTGGATGCATCACTTTCAATACCTCAGTTTACAAATAAATTTCCCCAATACTGATCTAAATAGCTCATTACCTTTTATTCCTTTTTTACTTGAATGTAAGACAGTGCATCACATTTCTGTAATATCATGCAGCAAAACAACACCAAATCCTAAAAATCAACTATCAGCAGGGACAGCAGTGGGCTAGATAGATACTTCACAGTAATTCCATTCCTGAATCATCAATCAAGTAGATGCATCAAAGAGCAGCTGGCTACCACCTCAAAATGGACTTACCTGCACATGTAAGATCTCCAGCTTTCTTTGTTCTCCGTCCTGGAAACATGATGGTGTGCATTTTGGTTTGGCTCTGTTTTGTCTGACTTTACATAATGACAAATAGGTATAAAAAAAGTGACGGAAAGGCCCAGTGTTAATAATGATTGGTTCCATTAATGCTCAGGGAAAACTTCTGTCTTTCAAGACCACCAATTCAGTCATTATTTTATAAAACATGTTTGTATCAACGAACAAGTGTTAGGAAAATTAGTGTGGAGGCTTTTGCATGTGTGACATATATCAGTAAAAAACAAAAAAAAGAATTGTAAATCAAAGAGTCAGGGCTTCCATTGGACTTCACATTATTGAAACACAAAAGTTGCAATGATTGAGATAAACAATGTGAAAATTAGAGAAGGCTGAATTTGGACCTACTCAAGCTCTCTCAATAACAGCACTTAAGAGGATTTAATAACAACTATTTATGTTATAACTCGGATTCTCACTCCTGCTTCTTTGTTTACTTTCTGTTACTTGCTCTTTGTCTTTTTGTTGTTAAATTTCCTTTAACTGTCTTATGCCTTTCTTCTTGGCATTTATAGTCCATTTAATTCCTCCCCCTAGAGTGCTTAGACTTCCAAGTCTCCAGGATTAAATGTTAAATTCTGATGAAGAAGTAGCTTAAAGTGATGGAAAGAATATGAACTTTGCAGACACACTGGTTAGGGTTTTATTCCTGACTCTACCACTTAGTGATGGAATAATCCTGGGAGGAGTATCGGGAGGTGTTCTTTAACTTCATTGAGCCTCAGTGCCTTCATCGTTGTATTGGAGATAATGACACCTATCTTAGCTCTCATTATCATACCTCTATGCATAATCTCAGCCTGACCTCTCTTCTGGAATGTCCTTCCTCTATATCTGCATTTAACTAACCCCTACTCACCTACATTTCAAGTCTCATTCAAGCAAGTACCCCTCAAGAAGACCTTCTGATAGCCCACATATTGGAATGCTTCCACAGTAACATTTGCCATATTTTTATCTTAGCACTTAATATAGCATATCGGAATTATATACACATGTGTGTTTCTCACTGGACCAAGGGTTACATGAAGATAAAATTCATGTCATCTTACTCTTGGGACCCCAGCATCCACTACAATGTCTGCTCTTGGGGAACTACTTAATAAGTAAATGTTTATAAAATTCCATTATCTTTCAAACTATGATTAATATTGAAGATTAAATTGCACATTTCATATAAAACAACTTGTGTGACTGTCACATAGTTGGTTGTTAGGTCTGTTTAATCTAATTTAAAAAATCATAATGGGAACTCAATGACAAGGTATGATTTCTATAGACTGTTTTTATTTATTGGATTCATGTTAGTTGTAGAGTAGATGGCCGTGAGGCTTAAGTCAAGTTCTGCTGCCTCAGGGCAAATAAGCAAAGGCCATTGCTTAGCACTCCTGCTTAGTGCTTAATGGGTACAAATTAATTATCTGCTGAATGAATGAAAGAATAAAATTCCATTTCCCTGTGAAGGTCTATTTTTTCTTCTGGGCATATTTAGATTCTTTCTTCTTTGCAGTTTCATATAACATTTTTCATATTTTATTACAGTGCTTTACATGCTATAGATGTTCATTTTTTTTCTACCAAACTATGAGGTATTCCTAAACAGGTGTTATTCCCTGTCTCATTTATTCTCAATACCTAGCAGTGTCTGCTAGAATAGATAGTCAATAAACATATATAGAGCTTGAATTTATAAATGTTAACTGCATTAGTATTCAAAAAATGCCCTTCTGGTTCTTTCCATCATTCAATATGCTAAAACTCTAGCAAGTCAAACTTTCTTAGGAGGTTTTAAAAATCAACCACTGAGCTGTTGCCACCTAATTTATTCCACGAATTGCTCGTTAGATATTTAAAATAAATACCTAGGTAAATGTCAGTTTGAATATCAAAAATTTCAAACCAGTGGAGGAGTGTGGCAATAAATATTTCCCATAGGTAGTGAGCCATCTATTGTAGATCTCCACCTGATAATACTTGACTTGGGCTGATATTTACATACAGTGTTCCCACTTAATCATGCTTGTTAGGGGGAATTGTAACTCACTGCAGTTTAGGCATGTGTTCTGTGATAGAAGAGACTCAATCTGTTAAGTAAACTTCTATTGATGATACATCATGTGGGCAACTTTTGATGAATAGCTTCTATTTAAAAGTTTTAAGTTTGAGAAGAGAGAAAAAGCTCCATTGATGGCTTTTAGTTTCCAGTAACTATTTCAAAGGATATTCCTCGGACAGACATATCCAGGTGTTTTTGAAGAGCTCTTCTGCATGCACAATTCATTCTGATATTTTCCAAAAATCTGTGTCTATTATCAGTAGAAATTAAGATAAATGAGATTTCTTGGAGATCATCTGGAATTGAATAAGAGTGCTCAAGTACAGCCAATTTTGGAGTGGATTCACTTAAAGCTAATAGGAAGGCTGGACATGTAAAACCATTTCCATTGTTGCTTTTGAGAGAGAACACTGGTCTTACCAGCATAGTGGCACCAATTTGAAAGCCTTCCATTTAATGTGACAACATGGAAAATTATAAAGATTTTCATTATGATTACACGGCACGTGAATTTATATTTGATGTGGTTATAAATGAATAATATAATCATCATACAAACTAGTTGAAATCCAGATAAGCAAAATACATTGACATAACAGTGAAAGAATTGACATTATTCTCTGGAGAATAAAGTGATAAACAAAAGGTTCAAGAAAGAAAATGGATTAATATGATGGATAGGAAGCAGGACTAGTTTGCAGCTCCCACTCAGATGGACAGAGCAGTGTGTGGAGCCTCATATTGTGAACTTTTTCTCCAAGAACTATGGCAGGAACATACCAGGAAAGCCAAGAGAATCCACAGACCTTTTGAAGGAACCGGATCCATGCTGCAGGCTCTCCCAGATGCCGAAAAACTGTGAGTAGGCTTCCTCTCTCAATGGGGACGCCCCTGGTCTAGGGCAAGTTCTCAGCCTTGGTCACTGGCTGCCTGGAAATCAACTCAGTGCTGTTTGAAGAGGGAAGAGTGGGCGTGAGACCAGCTTTTAGGACTCCGGGCTGGGTAGGAGAGGGGTGAGGCCTGTGACTGCTGGCTTTCCCTCACTTCCCTGGTGACCTGTCTGTCTCAGCAGAGGCAACCATAATCCCCCTGGGAACATAACTGCCTTTGCCTGGGAAGCCCCACCCAAGGAGAGGCTGAGCTCAGACATGCCTATCCTTGCCCCCACCTGGTGGTCTTTCTATACGCGCTCTGGAAGCTGAAGACAAAGGTCATAATCTTTTGGGAGCTCTATGGCCCTGCCCACCATCTGAGAAACCTGATACTTAACCAGGTGTCCCTAGAACAAGTTTGCATCCTTCCTATAAGACCACTCTTGAATACACCACCTTCTGGCTGGAGGCCAACCAACACAAAACCAGCACACTAAACCAAGGACCCTCACAGAGTCCAATTCACTCCTCTGCTACCTCAACCACAGCAGGTGCTGGTATCCATAGCTGTAAGACCTGAAGATGTATCTTATCACAGGACTCTTTGCAGAAACTCCCCAGTACCAGCCCAGAGCCTGGTACCTCCACTGGGTAGCTAGATCCAGAAGAGCAAAAACGGTAACTACAGTTCAGCTCTCAGGAAAACCCATTCCTAGGGAAACCACATCAGGGGAGCACCCCATGGGACAAAAGAATCTGAACTGCAGCCTTTGAATCCCAGATCTTCCCTCTGACATAATCTACCCAAATGAGAAGGAACCAGAAAAACAATTCTGGTAATATGACAAAACAAGGTCCTTTAACATCTCCAAAAGATCATACCAGCTCATCAGCAATGGATCAAAACCAAAATGAAATCTCTGCATTGGAAGAAAAAGAATTCAGAAGGTTGATTATTAAGCTAATTAAGGAGGCACCAGAGAAAGGTGAAGTTGAACTTAAGGAAATAAAAAACATGATATAGGTTATGAAGGAAAATTATTCAGTGAAATAGCATAAATAACAATTACAACTTCTGGAAATCAAGGACACACTTAGAGAAATGCAAAATGCATTGTAAAGTCTCAGCAATAGAATCAGACAAGCAGAAGAAAGAACTTCAGAGCTCGAAGACAAGGCTTTCGAATTAACCCAATCCATCAAAGATAAAAAAAAGAATTTTAAAAAATAACAAAGCCTCCAGGAAGTTTGGGACTATGTTAAATGTACAAACCTAAGAATAATTGGTGTTCCTGAGGAAGAAGAGAAATCTAAAAGTTGGGTAAACATATTTGAAGGAATAATTGAGGAAAACTTCCCTGGTCTTGCTAGAGATCGAGACATCCAAATATAAGAGGCTCAAAGAACACCTTGGAAATTTATCACAAAAAGATCGTTGCCTGGGCACATAGTCATCATGTTATCTAAAGTCAAGATGAAGGAAAGAATCTTAAGAGCTGTGAGGCAAAAGTATCAGGTAACCTATAAAGAAAAACCTATCAGATTGACAGTGGATGTCTCAGCAGAAACTCTAGAAACCAGAAAGTATGGGGGTCCTATCTTTATTCTTTTTAAGCAAAACAATTATCAGCCAAGAATTTTGTATGCAGCAAAACTACGCTTCATAAATGAAGGAAAGATACAGTCATTTCCAGACAAGCAAATGCTGAGAGAATTTGCCACTACCAGGCCAGCAGTACAAGAACTGCTAAAAGGAGCTCTAAATCTTGAAACAAATAATTGAAATGCACCAAAATAGAAACTCCTTAAAGCATAAATCTCACAGGACCTATATAACAATAACACAATTAAAAAAAAAAAACAGGCTGGGTGTGGTGGCTCACACCTGTAATCCCAGCACTTTGGGAGGCTGAGGCAGGTGGATCACAAGGTCAGGAGTTTGAGACCAGCCTGGCCAACATGGTGAAACTCCATCTCTACTAAAAATACAAAAGTAGCCAGGTGTGGTGGCGTGTGCCTGTAATACCAGCTGCTTAGGAGGCTGAAGCTGGAGAATCGCTTGAACCCAGGAGGCGGAGGTTACAGTGAGCTGAAATCACACGATTGCACTCCAACCTGGGTGACAGAGTGAGACGCTGTCTCAAAACAAACAAACAAACACAACAACAACAACAGAACCCAAGGTATTCAGGCAACAGATGGCACAATGAATAGAATAGTACCTCATATCTCAATACTAGCATTGAATGTAAATGGCCTAAATGCTCCAGGTAAAAGATACAGAATGGCAGAATGGATAAAAATGCACTAACCAAGTTTCTGCTGTCTTCAGGAGACTCACATAACACATAAGAACTCATATAAACTTAAGGTAAAGGGTTTGGAAAAATATATTTCATGCAAATGGACACCAAACATGAGCAGAAGTAGCTATTCTTATATCAGAGAAAACAAACTTTAAAGCAATAATAGTTAAAAAAAGACAAAGAGGGACACTATATAATGTTAAAAGGATTAGTCCAACAGGAAAATATTACACTTCTAAATATATATGCACCTAATACTGGAGCTCCCAAATTTATAAAACAATTAGTACTAGGCCTAAGAAATGAGATAGAGGGCAACACAGTAATAGTTGGGGACTTTAATACTCCACTGACAGCACTAGACAGGTCATCAAGACAGAAAGTCAACAAAGAAACAGTATATTTAAACTATAACTATACAACAAATGGACTTAACAGATACTTACAGAATATTCTACCCAACAACTGCAGAATACACATTCTATTCATTAGTACATGGAACATTCTCCAAGACAGACCATATGATAGGCCACAAAACAAGTCTCATTACATTTTAAAAAATCAAAATTATATTATGTACTCTCTCAGACCACAGTGTAATAAAATTGGAAACCAATTCCAAAAGGAACCTTTAAAACCATGCAAATGCATGGAAATTAAAGGATCTGCTTCTGAATGATAATTGGATCAACAATGAAATCAAGATGAAAATTTAAAAATTATTTGAACTGAATGATAATAATGACACAACCTATCAATCCTCTGGCATACAGCAAAGGTTGTGCTAAGAGGAAAGTTCATTGTCTTAAATTCCTATATCACAAAGTCTGAAAGAGCACAAATAGACAATCTAAGGTCACACCTCGTGTAACTGGAGAAACAAGAGCAATCCAAATTCAAACCCAACAGAAGAAAAGAAATAATGAAGATCAGAGCAGAACTAAAGGAAATTGAAACAAAAATAAAAACCAACAAATAAATGAAAAAAAAACAAGTTCTTTGAAAATGTAAATAAAATTTATAGACAATTAGTGAGATTAACCAAGAAGAGAGAAGATCCAAATAAACTCAATTAGAAATGAAACAGGAGATATTACAACTGATACCACAGAAATATAAAAGATTATGAAAGGCTGCTTATGAATAACTTTATGCACATACACTGAAAAACCTAGAAAAAAGGATAAATTCCTGGAAATATACAATCCTTCCAGATTAAACCAGGAAGATATAGAATCTCTGAACAGACCAATAACGAGCAGTGAGATTAAAATGATAAAAAAAAATTTTCACCAAAAAAGGTCCAGGATCCAATGGATTCATAGCTGAATTCAATCACATATTCAAAGAAGAATTTGTATTAATGCTGTTGACACTATTCCAAAAGATAGACCAAGAGGACATTCTTCCTAAATCATTCTATGAGCCAGTGTTACCCTTTTCCCAAAACCAGGGAAGGACATAACAAAAAAAGAAATCTAGAGAACAATATCCCTGATGAACATACATGTGAATATCCTTAACAAAATACTAATGAACTGAATCCAACAGCATATCAAAAAGATAATTCACCATGATTAAGTGGGAAGGGATGCAGGGATGTTTCAACATACATAAGTCAATAAAGGTAATATACCACATAAACAGAATTAAAAACAAAAATCCCATGATTATTTCAATAGATGTAGAAAAATCATTTGGCAAAATCCAGCATCACTTTATGATTAAAACCCTCAGCAAAAACAGCAGAGAAGGGACATACCTAAAAATAATAAAAGCCATCTATGACAAATCCACAGCCAGCATTATACTGAACTGGGAAAAGTTTAAAGCATTATTCCCCCTGAGAACTGGAACAAGACAAGAATGCCCAATGTCACCATTTCTATTCAACCTAGTACTGGAAGTCCTAGCCAAAGCAATCAGACAAGAGAAAAAAAAATAAAGGGCGTCCAAATTGGTAAAGAGGAAGTCAAACTTTGGCTGTTTGTTGATAATATGATCATATACCTAGAAAACCCTAAAGATTCATCTGAAAATCTCCTAGAACTGGTAAATGAATTCAGCAAAGTTTCAGGATACAAAGTTAATGTACACAAATCAGTAGCTTTGCTATATACCAACAACGACCAAGCTGAGAATCAAATCAATAAATCAACCCCTTTTACAAGAATTGCAAAAAAAAAAAAAAACCAAAATACTTAGGAATATACCTAACCAAGGAGGTAAATGACCTCTACAATGAAAACTATGAAACACTGCTGAAAGAAATCACAGATGACACAAACAAATGAAAGCACATCCCATGCTCATGTATGGGTAGAATAAATATTGTGAAAATGAACATACTGCCAAAAGCACTCTACAAATTTGATGCAATTCCCATCAAAATACCACTATAATTCTTCACAGAACTAGACAAAATAATCCTAAAATTCATATGGAATCAAAAAAGAACCTGCATTGCTAAAGCAAGATTAAGCAAAAAGAACAAATTTGGAGGCATCACGTTACCTGATATCAAACTACACTATAAGGCCATAGTCACGAAAACAACATGATACTAGTATAAAAAATAGTCATACAGAATAGAGAACCCAGAAATTAAGCCAAATACTTACAGCCAACTGATCTTCAACAAAGCAAACAAAAACATAAGGTGGGGAAGGGACACCGTATTCAACAAATGATGCTGGGATTCATTGGCAAGCCACATGTAGAAGAGTGAAGTTGGATCCTCATCTCTTACCTTATACAAAAATCAACTTAACATTGATCAAAAACTTTAAGACCTGAAATCATAAAAATTCTAGAAAATAACATCAAAAAAACCCTTATAGACATTGGCTTAGGCAAAGACTTCATGATAAAGAACCCAAAAACAAATGCAACAAAAAACAAAGATAAATAGATGGAAAAACTTCTTCATAGCAAAAGAAATAGCAGAGTTAACAGATAACCCATAGAGTGGGAGAAGATATTCACAGTCTATACATCTGCCAAAACACTAATATCCAGAATCTGCAAAGAACTCAAATCAACAAGAAAAAACAAACAATCCTATCAAAAAGTGGGCTAAGGATACGAATAGGCAATTCTCAAAAGAAAGTATACAAACAGCCAGCAAACATTTGAAAAAATGCTCAACATCACCAATGATCAGGGAAAAGAATATCAAAACCACAATGTGATATCACCTCACTCCTGCAAGCATGGCCATAACTTAAAAAATCTAAAAATAAGAAACGTTGGCATGGATGCAGTGTAAAGGGAACACTTTTACACTGTTGTTTAGAATGTAAACTAGTACAACCACTATGAAAAACAGTGTGGAGATTCCTTAAACAACTAAAAGTAGATCTACCATTTGATCCAGCAATCCCACTACTAGGTATCTACCTAGAGGAAAAGATGTCATTATACGAAAAAGATACTTGCACATGCATGTTTATAGCAGCATGATTTGCAATTGCAAAAAAAAAGCCCATCAATCAATGAGTGGATGAAGAAAATTTTACATATATATATATATATATATATATATATATATATATATACATATATAATAGTATACTACTCAGCCATAGAAAGAAGTGAAATAATGGCATCCATAGCAACCTGGGTGGAACTGGAGACTATTATTTTAAGTGAGGTAACTCAGGAATGGGAAACCAAACATCTTATATTCTCACTCATATGTAGGAAATATATGTGTTTGTTTTTCTGGTCCAGACCTAGGACATGTTCTATAATGGTGTTTCTAAACCTTTTTGTTTATTTATTCATTACCACCCTCGTAAGGAGACTTTTTGTACTTGTTTTTGTTTCTAATAACCTCCCCATTGAATTTTAAAACTAAAGATGTACCAAATGTCTGTTTTTATGCTGTACGTATCTGTGCCTTCAAATAGCCCCTGTTGAGAAATAATGTTATGGAAGTTAAATGGCTCATTAGAACATAAATAATCACTGTGTGTTGCTCTTTCTTTTACCTTTGCTTTCCATTCCTGATACCAGCCCACAAGTTCTGTTCTCTATTATTTTATAATATAAAGATGAGTGTGATTTTCTCATGGGTATTATTTGGATACCCTATGTTCCACTCTGACCCTGCAACTAATTGCCAGCATGCCCTTTCACAAGGCAAGCAAAATTTTGGTGGTGCCATTTATTTATTTTGTCAAAAGGGCACAATGTTGTAAGGTAAAACTTGGTTATAATAGAGAAAAATAATTTGACGTACTTAAAGTCCTGCCTGATGGAAGAAAGAAAAATTATTTATCATGTGAAAAAGATAAATGTGAAAAAAGAAGTTTCTATTTCAGAAGCAGGGATTTAGAGATAAAATAAAAGATGTTTGAATTATGTCAAATGTTTTTTAATGGTATTGGCAGTTCTCATTTGAATTGTCTAGTGATTCATTATGTTGGAGCGGAGGCCAAGGACAGCACCTGTGATCGTAAAATAACTGAATTTGTAATCAATCAAAATTCATGGGATCTTGGGCTGCTTTTTGGTATATTATTACCTCCTGGCCATTGAGACAAATGTGCTATCTTAAATATTCTTTCCAGAGCCATTATACCTTGTGTTTATGTTACAAAACAAGGCAGAAGCCATGGTGCTATTATCAACCATTACCCTAGACATAGTATACGCTAATTGTTTGGTATATATTTCCAGCACATGACATTTATGAGGTTCTTTGCAAGATTTCAACTAAATAAATTTTACTAGCTTTTTGCATCCTGAGTACTGTTGTTAAAATTTGAGCTTCGTTCAAGTATGGGCCAAATTCCAGTATGTGTGATTTAACTTTTATTTACCAAACCTTCAACTTAACAGTTTGAAATTTCCACAAGGCAAAAACACACGAATAATGGCTTTTGGCACTATATTCTACCAAGATTTATTGAACGATTAAAAATATGGAGTCCAAAGTGTATCTGAACAATCAGATTGGAGTTTCTTAATATTATGCTTTTAGAATTAAAATTTATGTTTTATATACATATTTGTTTTAAAAATGTTGCTTCTTTCATTTTGCCACAAGTCTTTGCTCACCATTTGAAAACTTCTCTGCTATTATGTTTCAGGACACTTTTGACCGTTGTGAGATTATGTTTTCCCTGATGAACTAAGCAGTATGGTTTCGGAGAAGCTAGAACTCATGGTGTAAGTAAAATATTTCAACTTTATTTTGCACTCAGGACACCAACAAAGCTATTATGTTCTCAAATAGAAAATGAGAAAATAATGTCATTATTTGGCTGAAAATGTCACATATATTACACTTGAATTGATGGACATAGTATGGAATTATCTTTATCATGGTTCAGTAGTGTCAAAGGAGGGAAACTAGGCTTGAAGGGTGTTAGACAAAAATTTCTAAGCACATAGAGAGCAAAATACATCCCCAGAAAATTTAAACTGAGGTTTCATTTACAAAATACTACCATTTGCAAATGAATCACATATTTGAGCCCCAGACACTTGATTTATCTTCATCTCTATTTCTGGAAAGCAACTGATGAGCTAAAGAAAAACTGGTCTTGGTTCCAAGATCCAAAGGAGTTATGGATTCAGGCTTCAGGTAAAGCCTTTCTACAAATCCCTGCCTAAGAGATATCGCCTTCCTTCTATCTTTGATCATTTTTTTCTGAATGTAAAGCACTAATACAACTGAAATAGGTAACCTCCAAAGCCTTCTAAGTTATCTGATGCACTGACATGAATGACTTACTCAGATTTCTTCATCAGAGTGTAGAAAGAGCTTCAAAGTGAAATAACAGATTGCAGAGAAAGATAGGTGAGAGGCTGTGATATTTCACCAACTGAAGACCGTTTTAAGAAAAATATATCTGTCTTTTAGAATATGATATTCCTAAAGGTGTTCCTTCAATTAAGTATGGTGCCCATGCCTTTCCTGCCTTCCGTCATTTGTTGATTGTGTGAGAACCCAGATGAATGCTTCCAAGCAACCCTGGTCCCTCTCCGTTGTTCAGCATCTCTACCATTATAGGTAGCTGTTATAGCACATATTGCAACTATGTTTTTACTTCTGGCTAAACATGCAAGCTTAAATGGACACAGGAAGGGGAATATCACACTCTTGGGACCGTGGTGGGGTGGGGGGAGGGGGGAGGGATAGCATTGGGAGATATACCTAATGCTAGATGACGAGTTAGTGGGTGCAGCGCACCAGCATGGCACATGTATACATATGTAACTAACCTGCACAATGTGCACATGTACCCTAAAACTTAAAGTATTATATATATATATATATATATATATATATATATATATATATATATATATATAAAGCTCCCCTAGAGTAGTAGTGCATTTTTATTCACCTTTATTTCTGTAACATCTTTCTAAGGCCTGACACTTAATACATGATCAGTTGAATGAATTAATGAATAGATAACTGAGTGAATGACTCACCATCTATAATGCTGGAGACTTAATCTTATCTCAGCCCTCTTTTCTTTTTTTTATTTATTTTTTATTATACTTTAAGTTCTAGGGTACATGTGCGCAATGTACAGGTTTGATACATAGGTATACATGTGCCATGTTGGTTTGCTGCACCCATCAACTCATCATTTACATTAGGTATTTCTCCTAATGCTATTCCTCCCCCAGCCCTCTACCCCCTGACATGCCCCAGTGTGTGATGTTCCCTGTCTTGTGTCCAAGTGATCTCATTGTTCAGTTCCCACCTATGAGTGAGGACATGTGGTGTTTGGTTTTCTGTCCTTGTGATAGTTTGCTGAGAATGATGGTTTCCAGCTTCATCCATGTCCCTGCGAAGGACATGAACTCATCCTTTTTCCTGGCTGCATAGTATTCCATGGTGTATATGTGCCACATTCTCTTAATCCAGTCTATCATTGAAGGACATTTAGGTTTGTTCCAAGTCTTTGCTATTGGGAATAGTGCCGCAATAAACATACGTGTGCATGTGTCTTTATAGTAGCATGATTTATAATCCTTTGGGTATATACCCGGTAATAGGATTGCTGGGTCAAATGGTAATTCTAGTTCTAGTTCCTTGAGGAATTGCCACACTGTCTTCCACAATGGTTGAACCAATTTACACTCCCACCAACAGCGTTCCTATTTCTCCACATCCTCTCTAGCATCTGTTGTTTCCTGACTTTTTAATGATTGCCATTCTAACTGGTGTGAGATGATATCTCATTGTGGTTTTGATTTGCATTTCTCTGATGATGAGTGATGGTAAGCATTTTTCCATGTGTCTGTTGGATGCATAGATGTCTTCTTTTGAGAAGTGTCTGTTCTTATCCTTTGTCCACTTTTTAATGGGGTTGTTTTTTTCTTGTAAATTTGTTTGAGTTCTTTGTAGACTCTGGATATTAGCCCTTTGTCAGGTGAGTAGATTGCAAAAATTTTCTCCCATTCTGTAGGTTGCTTGTTCATTCTGATGGTAGTTTCTTTTACCGTGCAGAAGCTCTTTAGTTTAACTGTATCCCATTTGTCTATTTTGGCTTTTGTTGCCATTACTTTTGGTGTTTTAGTCATGAAGTCTTTGTCCATGCCTATGTCCTGAATGGTATTGTCTAGCTTTTCTTCCAGAGTTTTTATGGTTTTAGGTCTAACATTTAAGTTTTTAATCCATCTTGAATTAATTTTTGTATAAAGTGTAAGGAAGGGATCCAGTTTCAGCTTTCTACGTATGGCTAGCCAGTTTTCCCAGCACCATTTATTAATAGGGAATCCTTTCCTTCTTTCTTGTTTTCATCAGGTTTGTCAAAGATCAGATGGTTGTAAATGAATGGCACTATTTCTGAGGCCTCTGTTCTGTTCCATTGGTCTATATATCTGTTTTGGTACCAGTACCATGCTGTTTTGGTTACTGTAGCCTTGTAGTATAGTTTGAAGTCAGGTAGCGTGATGCTTCCAGCTTTGTTCTTTTTACTTAAGACTGTCTTGGAAATGCGGGCTCTTTCTTAGTTCCATATGAACTTTAAGGTAGTTTTTTCCAATTCTGTGAAGAAAGTCATTGGTAGCTCGATGGGGATGGCATTGAATCTGTAAATTACTTTGGGCAGTATGGCCATTTTCGTGGTATTGATTCTTCCTGTCCATAAGCATGGAATATTCTTCCATTTGTTTGTGTCCTCTTTTATTTCTTTGAGCAGTGGTTTGTAGTTCTCCTTGAAGAGGTCCTTCACATCCCTTGCAAGTTGGATTCCTAGGTATTTTATTCTCTTTGTAGCAATTGTGAATGGGAGTTCACTCATGATTTGGCGCTCTATCTGTTAATTCTGTATAGGAATGCTTGTGATTTTTGCACATTGATTTTGTATCCTGAGACTTTCCCGAAGTTGCTTATCAGGTTAAGGAGATTTGGGGGTCTCAGCCCTCTTTTCTATTGTAATAGATCAAGTATTTGGCATACAGATGTTTACTGAATGAGCTATAAAATATTAACACAGGCAGATTTATGAAGAGGCCACAATTCTGAGAGATAATTATCTTTTATAAAACACTTATCCATGAAGGTAAATGGAGAGTATTTCTAACACTGCTACAACTTAAATCTACTCATTCCAAAACTATTTATTGTCCAGCTGTTATGTGTTCATGATTGCTTTTTTTGGGGGGGGGGTGGTGGTTGGGAGTGGGGGCTACAGTAGTGGGAAAAAAAAGCCCTATCCACATGGAGTTTATATTCTGGCAGATAATAATTTAGTTGTGCTTTTTTATTCTGTGTTAAGTACTGTAGTATATACTTCATGTATATTATTTCATTTAATTTCCAAATCTACCTTAGGATATAGATCAGCTTATTGTTCTCATTTTTTCAGGGAGAAAATAAGGGCACCGACAGGTTACACAATCATCTATAATATTTCCAATTTGTTTCCATGGCTTATATTTCAGAGACTTTCAGAAATTATAATGGCTGTCACTTTGGCTATGCTGTGGTTGCAAAGTTCCTAGTATGTAAAACAAGAAGGATTCTCTGAATTGAGAATAATAGATCAATATTTTCTTAGCATACATGGTAAAGAAAGCTCCTCACAATGGAAAGAAGCAATATCTGGGAAGACATAATTTCCTAAGCATATCTAGCTTTTCATATGAAAAGCTATTGTCATTAAATAGCAAAGTTCAATAATGTGTTATAACTATGTAACACAAATCGTGATGTAATAGAAAAAATATAAAAAATTCATCATTTAATTTATTAATGTATACCATGTTTCAAATCTAGAATGGTCTTATTTTTAGGTTAACATAGATAAAATTGCAGCTTTATTTTAACATATACAATTCAGACTCTCTGTATCATTTATTTGTCAATTGTTTTTATAGCATGCATTATTCAGTCATATATCTTCTACCTGTCTGTTTGCTGTGACCACACAACTTTAAAATTATTAATAAAATCCAAGTTTATTCGTTCTAAAAATATAAAGAAATTTAATTACAAAGTTTGTATAAGGTGACATCAGAAAAAAATTTTTGATTCAAAATGTGATAAGAGGATTATTTTACTCCTAAACCAGGGTTACTGTATGATTACCAACTTTTTGCATGTTTGAATTACTAATTTCTCCATAGCAAAATAACCATAGAGATGCTTGTTTTTTTTAGTGTTTTTAAATTTTATTTTAACTTTGTCATTTTATTTGCCTTGTGTCTCTACACTTCATCCTTTAGTCTTTTGCCTTTCTCTCTCAAAGAGAATGTACTCCCCTCTGTTTCCCCAATGCACTCTCCTTGCACTTCTGTTAAAGGTCTTATTTTACATTGCCTGGTATTTGAAGATTTAGTTGTTTACTTGCCTATCTCTCCAGTGAAATTGTAAATTCTCTGAGAAGAAGGGCTACGACTTATTTAATTCCTATCCTCTTATAGCCTTTAGTACAGTGATTTTGCACAAAATAGGTGCTAAGAAAATGTCTGACGAATGAGTGCTAGTTATTCTATTTTTAAAAATGTAGAGTGTTAAATGGCACCAGTAATTTGTCAGTGTACCATACTGCCTCAAAACATGGAACCCACTTGGTGGAATATGTCAACTCTATTTTTACAAAATCCAGGTGCAAAGATTGTTTCAGAAGAGTTGTAAATAGTCTCATTAGAAACCCCCAAGCATCTCCCGACTTTAAGGCCATATTATTTCTTCAACATATCCAAAAGACTGGAATTTGGAACCTTTCAATGAATCTATAAAACCAGCCTCGTTATAAAGTTGAACCAAAATAGGAGACACTTGCTGCAGGTTGAAGGACATGGACTCTGTAGACAGATTCCCTGGGTTCAAATTCCTTCTCTGCCATTCATTAGCTCTGCAATCTTTACTGACTAGATCTCCTTCCTCATAACAGTACCTTAGTGGAAGGATTTTTATGAGGGCTAAATGAGATAATGCACATAAAGCAATCAGAAAAATTCTTGGCACACAGTGAACATGCCATTGCCATTCCCTTACTTTGTTTGTATAGATTCCAGATCTCTAAACTTAAGCTTCTTTGACCTCAGTTCTTCAGAACTTCGCTTTGCTGCCCAACTTTGCTCAACCCTGCATGTCAAATATCAATGGTTGTGAATAGGATTTCCAAATAAAATACAGAATGCCCAGTTAAATTTGAATTTCAGATTTTAAAAATGCTACTTTTTAATAATAAGAATGCCTTACGCAATATGGGGGCCATGCTTATACTAAAAACTCATTTATTGTTTATCTGAAATTTTAATTTAATGAAACACCCTGTATTTTTGTCAAATGTGATAACTCTTGTTTAGAAACTGTTACCCATCAACTGCCGTCCATTGCCTCAAGCCCTCACAGATGAGCACAGGTTTGCAGAGTCTGCATTTTAATTGCTTTCCCATTCACTCAATTTTAGTAGTAGCAATTAATCAAGGATCCAACATGGGGACCCAGCCAACAAGGAAAAGCTGGATGGCTTTATTTGAAGTTAATGTGAAGAAGTTTTTCATTTTTGGAAGACCTAGTATATTTAATCAGAACAAGTTCTGTGTCAAATACTAAATCTCCAATTCTGTTATTTTTCTACCCTTAAAATATTTGGGGCAGCTATATAGAGGTTGCCTATCTGAGAAAATAGGGGTTTACCAGCACACGTGCCAATGAAGAATAGCCAAAATCAGTACAAACCATTATTTAGGGACAGGGCTTTTGGTTACATATACAACAATTGATACATATAATTTTTCCTTTTTCCACAGAGTGGTTCTTGATGTGACAAAGAGTTTTAGTGTCCCCAAAGTAAAGTACATCTTGGGCTGGGCTCAAAGAAGCAATATTAAGTGCATTGAGCAGAACACATCCCTGACCTCATACTTATTTCTGACATTCAAACATTTTACATAAGGAATAGTTTTGAGAGTATTCCATGAGTTGCCATGAATGCTTCACAAATGTTGTGCATTTGGAGCACTGACTACATGATTATCTTTTCAAAGATTATTTAAAACAAATTTTTAAATATATACATTTGTGTACATGTATACATATATATGTATATGTGTGTGTGTATATATGTATAGTTATCATTTAAACTTGATTCAGTTTTGCCTGTTTTTAAATTATACACACACACACACACATACACAGACATATATCCAAAATTAGACAAGCTATTTTGAAGATGCCTTTTCATTTTACATAAAATGAATTATTTCAATTGTTACTACTCCAAATAAACAACAGTTTTGAATCAGAGTGTTTGCTGGATATTCCCCTTGTAGCTATTCCACGTGGGATACCTGTCTGTCACTTGCTCACTTCATCTCTCAAATTGCCTTCTCAAATAAGTTTTTCCCAATAACACTGTTCTAAGTAGCTAACTCCATCTCTACCTTTACCCTTATCATACTGTGTTGTTTCTTCATATGTATTACCTACTTACTTGATATTATATTGTATTATGTTTTCTAAGTGTTTCCTTTTACTAGAATGTAATATTGATAAGGACAGGCATTCTGTCTACTTTGCTCATAGACATGGCCTCAGTGTTTAAAACAGTGCTAAACACATAGTAATCACAAAATAAGTATTTTTGAATGAATACATAAATAAAATAAATAATAGCAGTAGCTATTTATGTAATGGTTACAATGTGCTATACACTGTGCAAGATGATTTATATATGGCCGGAGAAACACATAGTTTACTTTTCTTAAATGTGTCTCCATTTTCCAAGGATGAATCCTGGTGACTGAGAGATCTACATTTCCTTGTAATAATTAATTGGTGTGGAAATTGAGTATTGAAAGAACTGAGAGATCTATATTTCCTTGTAATAATTAATAGGTGTGGAAATTGAGTATTGAAAGAACTTTATGTCTTTAAACAATTTTGCGTAAGAAACAGAGAGAAAAACAGACAGATATTTTGGAAGATCCAAGAGCTAGTACTGGGTCTTTAGAAGAAAAGAAGTAAGATCAGGAGTACCGGCCACTTAAAGAAGGAGCTAGTAAAAGAAAACCCAGCAACTAGAGTTAAACAAAAGACACTTGGGGTAGAAGAAATGTATCTGATGGGGATTTTAAAGTGAAATTTTATGTTCAGCTGATATAAACTGCTCTCCTCTAATTCTTTAACCAGATGTTCTGTAAATTGTTTATTTCTTTATCTGGGAGGAAAATAAAAATAAGTGCTATGGCTTGTTCCAAGACACAGGTATGAGATGACACAAAGGGCTGCCTACACAGATCGTTACAGACATAAATAGAATGAAAGAATCTAATAGCTGGGAGTCATCATGTAGTCTAACCTCCCACCTAATATGGAAGTAAATCCATCAGATTCTTCAAAAATTGCCCCTATATGAGTATGTCAATTGATGACAGGCACACATCACTAGGAAGTCCATCAGTTTTTTTTTAGACAGCTCTTTTTCATCTCTGTTCAAGTATTCTTTGTAAGTGATCTGAAATCTTCTTGTCTATCACTTGCTTAATGTTATTTAAGTAATATGTATACAAAAAAGAAAATAATGCCTTTTAAAATCAGGCCCTTTATTGGATCTTTAGACAAACAGAGACCCTCGACATTCCTTTCTTCATGTGACATTTTGTCAGGTTAATGAAAACAGCTATATGCCTAGCAATACTGGACACTCAAATATTTGTTGAATAATTAAAGGATGAGCTATTATGATATCATGCCCTCTTGTCTTCTATAAGAAGTTAATCATCCCTCTCTTTAGGGATCATTTCGATGTGTTTTGCAAACAACAATGACAGTAAACACACAGTCTCATAATATCAGAAAAAATTATATGTGCTAGAGCCACCTTTAAAGGAAAGTAAATCAAGTCAGAGCACAAGTAGGTTTTGTATAAAGTCACAATGGCAGATAAGCACTTGTGTGCAGAACAGATATTATCAGTTATTGCACTTGTCCATTTAAATGTCTACTTGAAATGTCTGATGGGACATGGCACATAGACCAAAATATCAAGCCAGGGAAAAATTATTCCCTTGGCACATTTTGGCAGATGGAAAGGAATAAAGATATTCAATAATGATATCAACCTTTCTCAGTTTCCTGGATGAACTCCCCAGAAAACCATAATCTGCATTTCTCTCTCCAGCCTTGGTTTTAAGCACCACTCTTTTCCTTGAAATATGTTAGCATTTGGATTTAACAACTACCCATTCTCACAGGACCAAATCCATGTGTAATCATGTATTATAAAACTTAGTCCCTACTTATTCATACACGGAGCTGTAATTGGAAAAAGTAATCATAGAGATACAGGAAGAACAGGAAAGGAGAGGACAGGAGGGTCTCTAAGAATGCAATATGAATATTGATACCTTTCTTCGGCAGTAACTCACCACAGGCATAAAGAAGTTTAGTCCATAACACTATCAAAATATTATTGTTAACTGAGGCAAACAACATACTAAAAAAGGATTAGGCACACTTAGGGGATGGGAGTGCTTGTTTAAATTCTTGAACAGTTAAGTGCCTTTATCATTTTGGTCAGACAAAACCCTGCAAAGTCCTTGTATTGGGGAAAAATATCTTATACTGCAGAATAAATCTCAGTATAACAAAGGGGAATTTCATCAAGGGTTTTGAAGACAACCGAGAGGAGAAAACTGTGGGGCTCATCAGATTACTGATGTAAAAGAGTAAAGGGAACTTCATCAGAAACACGACTCAGCATTTGGCATTCTAGAGAAAATATCTTTATCTTTCCACCTGCAAAGAGGTGGAAGTCATTTAGCTGTTTCTAAATTATTAGTGTGATTAGCCAAATCTGGCCTTTTGTTCCAAAGAGAAGCTGGCTTTTGCAGTCAGATGTGGGCATGGCAACCATCCATTGGCATCAACAGATTTGCCTGGTAAAAGATTCCAGAAATCATCAGTGTATGTGAATGCCAAACATATGAACATGAAACTTGCAGAGAGAACACTGTGAAGAAAAGAAACACAAGGAAAGGACAGAAAATGAATATAAGCGAGAAATAATATTACAATTAATCATGTTTTCTCTAGTCCCACTTTAACCTGAAGTAATAGGGTACTTCAAGCTTCCTAGTTTTCCTCGTCTCCGGCCTCATCCCACTTCTGAACTATCTTCCACATTCTATCCAGATAATTATTTCTATACCAAAAATACATTCTAGATTAAATGTTTGCAATAGTTCACGATTGCCCACAGAACAGAGTTCAAGTGTGGTAGTGTAGTATGCAAAGTCCCTTAAAAACTGAGCTTAACTGCTCTTTGTTAGCACTTCTGACTACTCTCCTCTTGCCCTCTCCCATCATCAACGTATATATCCTGCACTTCAGCCCATAGAAACTTTTCTTCTTTGCAAAATTTTCCATGTGTTTTTTTCACAATTCTATGTCTTTAAAAATCAGGTGCACTAGGTCTAGAATATCCTTTCCTTTCTCATATGCTAGTAAAGACTAGTTATTGCAGAGTAATAGTGCCTATATGAGTTCTCAGACTTTCATAGCTGAGTTACTTGATCTTGCCCTGTGCTAGAGCTCTTACCACATTTCATTGCAAATATCTATGTGTGCATCTAACTTTCCACAGTCAGACACTGTGCACCTTAAGGAAAAATATAAGTTAATCTTCCATTTTTTAAAATTAACTTTGTTTGGCATGGCTATAGGGCTCAGTAATAATTGTGTGCACTTTTATCAGTAGGATAGTTTTCTCTAGAATATTTTCAATGTTTGTTTCTATATGAGATGGTATTAACTCAGGTTGTAAAAGAAATAGTATAAACCTAGAATACCATAGTATTTTTTCAATTGTATTTCAGTTACGCCTGGTAACTCTGAGGTATCTGTTTAGGCTGTCCTTGAATAAGGAGGCTCTACCTCAGCACACTCACAATATAGTGAGGGCCAATGTCTGATCTTCACTTCTATTTCTTGAGGATAACATATATAGTCTTAGATGGGTAGAAGAAAGGAGATAATTTGGGAATGGGAGCATGGAAATAGGTTAAATTCAATTACTAGCATATGGACTTTGAAGACCCAGGTAAAGATCCAAATATGTAGTTAAGGCCACAGGACTTGAGCCTACACAAGCTTTTGAAGCTTGAAACAAAGGAGGGGAATGTATGCTTTAATTTATAATGCAATTTAATTTCATCATTTCTGTTTTTGACAAACTGGCTCTTATTTAATTACTAGCTAACAAATTACAAGGCAAAGTTAAGCACGCACACATACAAATCTGCTAAATCATAAAGCAGGAAAATATTTAATAATTTGTATCATTCAATAGCCAAATTTGTTTGCATGCTCATATTACTGTAGTCAAAACCAAAATCAACACTTTTTTCTGAAAACTATTGTTCTAAATTATTGAATTTATATTAAAGGCACATATAGCCTATCCAGGCCATGTCACCACGCACAGCTCTATCCTCCCTATTTTGAGTAATGATGCTTATGGGTATTCAGGGCAAAGGAGGTATGTCGAGAATATGTTTGGAATTATTGCATGAAGAGAATATTATCAAAACCCACTTAGAATAATGGAGAGATCAATTTCAAAAGCAGAAAGAGAGGGAAGACATGAGTTCATACGGTACATCTGTATATCTTACAGAGAAGATCTGTAGAAAAATGGACTAATAATAATGGGCTGGTGAGGAAGACTGAATCATCTGATTCTATTGAATGGTTAAAAAAGAATATATAAAAAATAGAAACATAAACAAAAACATCTGTGAGGGAGACAAACACGACTATGTATAAAAGGCTCATGAATTGAGGTTTTGTTTCCTTGTATGCCCCGCAGCCCCCAAAAAAAGAAACTACAAAATATAATTTTCTTAAAAGCTTCAGAAAGTAAAATTTTTAAAAAGAACAGAAAACCTTTGTGACTATACAGGCCACAGCTGACACTGATCGCGTGTTTTGCAGCCAACCTGTAAGGATGTTAATAAGCTTTTAATACCTATGCTGCCATTTCTCAACACAATAAAAAAAAAGATGATGCTGATTGGTATACAATCAATCAACCCTGCTTGATATGGTTTAGGGGACATGTGTGAGTTTAAAAATCATTTTGTACAGCAATCACTGAATCATCAGAGAATACAGTAGTATCTACTGTGTTACATGAGAAATAGAATCTGTTTAGGGTTTAAATTAGACATCATACATTATGTGTATGATAGGTTTAGGTTTAGACATAAAAACATATGTTTAACTAGCTACATCTTTAATATACAAGTATAAAGAAACCATTCATTCATGAACATCTAAGTTAAATTCACAGTATATACTTAGTGCAGCCATGATTCTCTTTGCTAGATTACTGACATCACAGTAGGTTTCTATGATTCTCTCTTGAATAAAGCAATGATGTGAAAAGCTCCAGGACACAAGCTGCTATTATAGCCTCCTGAAATCAGATTTCCAACTACAAATGGTCCTGACAGATCCTTAAGGCATTATTCTTCTATTGATAACAGGGTGATTGTCACTAAGTTGTCTTCCTTTGTTCTTAGACTGAGGTCTTTTCTGGTTCCCTGTTCCTTCCACTTGCATTATAGTGATACAGACATTAAATTCATAAACTCATCTATTTTCTCATTCTAATGTTTAATAAAGGACTAAGACCTATCAGATACTATGTTTTATACTGGGAATTCAGTGGTGAACACTACAAAACCTAGGCTCTCATGCCCTTCATACTGATGTGGAGGAGTGTAATAAATGTCAATTACATTGGTTTCCTCAAACGATTCTGTGGTCTCAAGGTGGCATTAGAAACACTAGAAGACGTGCTTAAAATATACATATATATATATATATATATATATATATATATATATATATATATATATATACATCCCTGAATTCCACATATAGAGATTCCTTTTCATTAGATTTGAAATAGAATCTGGAAATTTACAGTTAACAAACAAATGAAACAAACTAAAAATCTCTCCAAGTGTGCTTTGTGGTACACAGTTAGGCTTAGGAACCATTGGTCTAGTGTAAAATAACATTTGATTTTGTAAAAGAAAGCAACAAAACCATGTATTTATTCTCTTCCATCAGAAATGTTGAGGGCCAGCATAGCTCATATGAGCTCTGTGGGTGGTAATAGTGATAGAGGAATGAATGACCAGAACATAACAGACTGGAAGTAATGACTTCCTGAAGTTAGAGTTTGAAAGTCACATATGTAACAAACCTAAACATGTATCCCTGAACCTAAAAGCTAAAAAGCACCAAAAAATTAATTTAAATTGAAAAATACTAATGAGGTAGTAACATTTTATTTTAGAATTTCTAAATTTAGAGCATGTGTATTTTAAACAAAAATCAGCTTTTTAAATTTCAGCATTTAATTACATAACATTTTAATAGGAGATAGAAATGTTTAACCTTTAAATTCTGCACATATGTGGTGTATATGCAGGAATATTTCCACATCTCTCAATCACACGCAGGCTTTAATCCATTTAAGTATTGAATTAAAAAAATTCCCCACTAACAGATGTATCAGAAGCCAAAACAACTGGTTAGCTAATTAATACAAAAATGCCTGAAACTAAGAATATGTTCATACTTAAAATAGTAATTACTGGCTTATGCTCATGAGATTGATGAATATCTACTCTGTGGTGATATAGTTAACCAAGTTAAGACTTCAAGTTCAAAATAACAATTAACCATATGGAGTTATACCTTCTCCACTATGTAACATGAGAAATAGAGTCTGTTTCGAGTTTAAATTAGGCATCATACGTAATTTGTAGGTATAAGTAATTTTCCTAAGAATTTTCAAACAGTTTGGTTAGCAACAAAGAGCAAGCAAAACTCAAGAAGAAAAATGTCTAAAATAATCATAAAAAATAAACATATGTTTAATTAGCTACATCTTTAATATAGAGGAGCTAGTATACAAGTATAAAGAAACCATTTGTTCATGAGCATCTGAGTTAAATTCACAGTATGTACTTAGTGCATCCATGATTCTCTTTGTTAGATTATAGAGAGCACAGTAATTTTCTGAGATTCTCTTTTGAATGAAGCAATGATGTGCAAAGCTCCAGCAAACAAGCTGTTTTTATAGCCTCCTAAATGACAAAAATGCACAACAATAAACACAAGGGGAAGAAAACCACAATGAAGAAGTGATTTTTAACAATTATCTGAAGTTGGTGCTATAGACAATGGTTGTGACTCCCCGCCAAAATTCATATGTTAAAATCCAATATCCAATGTGATGTTATTAAGAGCTGGGGCCTATGGGATGTGATTAGGTCATGAGAGTGGAATCTTCATGAATGGGATGAATGACTTTATAAGAGGTCCCAAGAGTTCTTTTGTCCACATCCATTATAGGAAGGTACGGCATAGAACTGCCATCTGTGAACCAGGAAGTGGGTCTTCACCAGAGAACAAATCTGCCTGTGCCTCTATCTTGGACTTCCCAGTCACCAAAACTGTGATCAATACATTTCTGTTATATATAATGTCAAGAGGCCAGCATGATACGTTTCTGGAAAAGGCTTTCTTTCTGGCTTGGAGATGATTGCTTTTTTGCTGTGTCTTCACATGGCTGGCAGAAAGAGAGAGAGAGAGAGAGAGAGAGAAAGCAGATAAGCTCCTGTGTCTCTTCTTATAAATCTCATAATGAGAGCCTACCCCAGTGACCTTGTCTAAACCTAAGTATCTCTCAAAGGCTCCATCTCCAAGTGCCATCACGTTGGGGTTAGAGCTTCATCTTGTAAATTTGGGTGGGACTAAATTCAGTCCACAGTAACACTTTTAGATTTGAACTTTTCCACACTCTGTTGCAAATTAAATCAATTTCTTTGAGACGATATATGGAGCACTCTGTTTATAGCCTCCTCTTCCCAAGAAAAATCCTTGAGCCATGGCTTTGGAGTTGAAAATGGGGACAACGTCACACTTATCCCTGAGCGACACTCCCAGTTTAAGACTGGGTGCTCAGTTCCGGGAGAAGACTCAGATCTTCTGCTTGCCTCTCCCAGCATGAAGTTGCCATCCTGCAAGAGAGGAAAAGGCTAATCAGTGACGCAATATTCTTGGCAGTGTTTCACCCAAGGTAGAGCCTTAGTCTCACAAGCGTGAGCTGGGAAGAAAAAGGAAGCTCCTATTTCTTAGTTTCACTCACCCAGAATTTAGCAACAGGTAGCTGGGGACTGGATGAGGAATGTCAACATCCTGCCCATGCTTCCTGGGAGGGTAGTCCCGTGACTAAAAGCTGGAGGCAGAAGAATTCCTCCATTTTTGGCTGCATCAGTCTAGAATGGAGTTTCTGGCTCACTGAGCTCTGACAGAGGAAAAAGAGAATGGTTCTTAGTTCAATAACCACAGACTCTCACTGTTCTTGAAGAATTTTAATAGATTTTTGGAATAAAGGTTTCTTAATTTGCTATATACATTTAGTACCATTTCCTGAGACTTAAATGTAGACACACATGCACATGCGTGCACACACATGTACATATATAATAAATACAACATATATATAAAATATATGTATAATTTTCAACAATTTCACTGGGTCACAGGTCTGAGAAGATTCTTACCTTGTAACACCAGAAGTGGAACAATCCTAGTAGTAATGTATTTAACTGCTTGGAAAAAAATTAAAATTATTCACTAGAGAAATAAAATTAGTTAAAGAAAACAGAGGTTATTGTTTGGATATTTTCGGCTCATAGCAAATTAATGGGTGTTCTGCAATTTAGTAGTTCCAGAACATACATTCAAGCTTCTACTCTTTTTTATGATAAACTAAAACCCATCATTTGAAATCTCCAACCATGTAAACAACAGTCTCTAGTAGGTTTTTGCTGCTTCATTCTAAAATATGAACAAAGAAATATCACCACACATCTAAGAAAAACATGTACAGAAAGAAAATAAGAAAAAACAAAAAGCAAATCAGTCCAGACGAAAGAAACAAAATTAAAAGAATTAAAAAACTATAGTAAGTTTCCAGAGAGTAAATCCAAAAAAAAGGAGGAAGAAACACACAACTATGGAAAAAGAAAAATGTCTTTGAAATTTAAAATCACCAACAAAATTTTTAATATAAAAACTTGAAATTAAATTCAAATAAATTTCATAAAAAAGATTAAAAATGTGGAAAAATATAAAATTAGTCTTTGTTTCGTAGTTTTAATATATGACTATTAGGCATTCTATAAAGGGAGAATACAGAATCTATGAGTAAAACATATTCAGTAAATAATAGAAGAGACTTTCCCAAAGAGGACACAACTTTTCATATCAAAATACCCAGAACAATAAATGAAAATTGATAACCTTTCTTTTCTATATAATCGTAAAATTTTATAACAGCAAAGAAAATACAAAAACAAAGTGTTCCTGGGAGCTAGGACTGGAGTTGTTGATAAGCAGTCAGTTACGTACAAAAGAATGTGTAGTTCTGACATCAAACTTTTCATCAATTATGCTGAATGCGAGAAACCAATGAAGAAATGCTTCAAACTTTGAGAAGAAAATGCACGGATGTGAGAAAGTTTTTGCTCCCTAAACTATCAAATGTAAAGGTGAAAATAAAGAACTTTTCGGCCAGGCGCGGTGGCTCATGCCTGTAATCCCAGCACTTTGGGAGGCTGAGGGGGGTGGATCACGAGGTCAGGAGATCGAGACCATCCTGGCTAACATGGTGAAACCCTGTCTCTACTAAAAATACAAAAAATAATTACCCGGACGTGGTGGCGGATGCCTGTAGTCCCAGCGACTCGGGAGGCTGAGGCAGGAGAATGGCGTGAACCCAGGAGGCGGACCTTGCAGTGAGCTGAGATCGCGCCACTGCACTCCAGCCTGGGCGACAGAGCGAGACTCCGTCTCAAAAAAAAAAAAAAAAAAAAAAAAAAAAGAACTTTCAAGCAGGAAGGTCTTGAACATGTTCATTTCGCTCATTTCATGTATTTCAAGATTTTTTTGAGACTATCCTCCAGGAAAAATGCAAAGCCAGGAAGATGAAGACATAGAATCCAATAAAGCAATAAGGGAAATTTCAGCATTGCAGCCATTTAAGAGTCCTACAGAGCAGTCCAGCTGACAGTGTGAGGACAGGGGATCCAGAATGGAAGATTCTGCATTATGAAAGAAACTGAGAGACTAGATAAAATGATTAAAATGATTGTTAGCTTAGAAAAATTTGAGATGGTAAAATCAATTGTGACTTATAAAAAAGAAAAAGCCATTTGAAATGGCTAAAATATTAGAAATGGCTAAAAATATTCTACTATATGCAGTTAGGTGGCTGTGACTTTGAATGTGTAGAGATAGGAATGTGGTCTTAAGCATACTACTGTTGGTTAGTAGAACCGACGTAGCTATTTTTAACTAAAAATTTGGAACAAATTGCTGTTTTTCTGGGTGAGCTACACAAAAAAATAGTCGGCTTGTGTTGCAAGGCCGTTTTGTATGAATACCTGTTCTTAAACTTTGTAATCTCATTAGGAGGACTTTAGGAATAGATATATCATGTTTCATTTATTGGCTACATTCATTAAATGAAGTGACAGGCACTACTTAAGTTGCTGTTTTTTTCTCTTCTTTTTTATTTTTATTTGCTGAATTTGTATAATTGAATTTGTATAAAATAAATGGAGAAAGGTGCAAACTCTCTGTCATCCTTCCTTTGGACCTTTCACTGGAAACTGTGCAGACCTTATCATTCGATATTAAAACGATACGCAATATAACTTAGGTTAAAAGCATGGTGGAGAATGATGGATTAATGAATGACAAGGAGATGAAAGAGGCATAGATGCAATTATGAACAAATAAAAATATCTTGTAATATATTAACAAAATGTTAGACAGCTGCTTAGATACAGATAGGGAGCTTTAGGTATAGAAATGGATAGATGAATAGTTGGGATGATGAGTGAAAAACCTGACAGACAGGCTTGTAGAAGTGAAAGTAGGTAATAAAAGGATGATGATGAGAAAGAAACTGATGGAGCGATGGTCAAAAAGAGTGAGAAATGGATAAGGATATAAACACATGGGAGATATTTATGCATTCATTTAATGAATATGTATTGGGCAACTATTAAAGGCCAGTCACTCACTGTACTAGGATTGGAGACACAATGTGAGCACAAAGAGATATATGTCCTCTGCCCTCATGGAGCTTGAAATTAGATGTGTTATTTGTGGGGCGTGTTAGGTGCTACAAGTCATTTTTTTATATGTAAGGAGTCAGAAAAGGATAGTGATGCAAGTTTTGCAATGGTTTTAAGTACAACTTCAAAATAAAGAGATGGCTGAATAAAGTAGAGGACATTATATGATACTAGACAAATAGATAAAGAGTTGATGAAGATGGACACTTGCAGGGCAGCTAGGTCAATAAATAAATGCACAGATGAAAAGAGGGATGGTAGATAAAGAGATAAAAAATGGTAACTATAAGTAATTAATGTTAATGAATGCAAATATGAAATAATGCAGAGGTAAACGGATTCATGATAAAATGGTAATATATAAAGACACAAGTGTGAAGAAATCAACAGTTCCTTCAGAAGGAAGTTTCAAATCTACCCTCCATATTTGTATTGTTTATATATTATTGCATCTCTTTAATTCAGGGAAATAAGTACACGGGAAGAAAATGTCTACCCAGATGAAGTACAATTAATATTTTTAAATAGAAAATAAATCAATGCAAACAAAGCCTTTAATCTGAGGAACAGTTTTGGCTGTAGAAAATTATTGCAGATTCACACACAATATATTTTAATCCGTTTCAAAAGCTGAATCTTATAGTAATTATGTACCAAAGCAATTGGCTTGTAAAAGCTCCTTAAGCTTTCAGAGTCCCATAAATATGATAGTTGTTCCCTATTTTTAGCCATCAGTAATGGTTGCTTAGCAGCACTGGAAACTCTTGTCAGAAACCACCATCACGTTGTGGATGGCACTGGAAACACTACTCTGCTTACAAACTCTCACCCAGTATGTAAGCCAATCAACTAGAGCTGCCAAGGGATAAATTTCACAAAACACCCAAAGAAAGAAACCTACCCTGCCAAGGAGGGAGATAAGTGCAACATGAAACAAACAAAGACTTGGAAGTTCTTTATTTTTGTTCAGATGTCTTCTAATTACACAACGATGAAAAACAAGGTTGAAATTTCAGTGTAAATTAGATGAGTATTGACAAGTTTCCAAATAATCTGAAAAATGCCTTACATCTGTAGGGTGCCTTGTTTTATCTACTTCATCAGAGTTGGCATTAATTCATTTATTACACACTTCATATACATTACAGCAGAAGCCTTATTATCTAATTGTGACCAATACTTAGTTGATTAATCGAAAACATTGGCTGAAGCTGAAAATCATTTACAAATTACACATACTTATCTTAGATAACTTATGTATTTTACATAATATAAACAAACGTTTATGTTTCTCTGTGTTGGCCTCATTTTTCTTTCTCGTGGCCTTTTAAATGTGTATGGGTCCTTTGACTAAGCTTATCATTGTAAACCACATAATAAGGCATCATCTCTAATATTAAGTTTCACCTTCTATGAAATGTAGCAGAAACTTGAGGACACCCCTTAAGCAGAATGCTTCTAGATTTTTGTTTTATTTTTTCTAAACTCTCTCCCATATCTAATTCTATAAAAAAAAGTAAAAATAGTAAAAATTTTTTAATTAACAAATTTCCTTTATCAAATCTTTTCCAATAGTTTGAGGTTTCATAAAAAGAATACTTCTCATTTTAAACTTATATTTAATTAGTTTCTATAATTTTCAATCAAATCAAGTTATTATAATAATTTGTACATTTGGCATAAAGTGATTTGGAAATGAACATAAAGGCTGTTGGTGAGCATACAACTCAACAGGTGGAAGCAGATGTATACAAGTGGGTAGGCAATTAGCTGTGAGTTTTCAGTATGCCTTAGAGCATTCATCACTATATTTTACAGAAGTAATAGAGTGCATTATTAATCTAGCAAGAGGCTAGATAAGAGTGTTTTGGGCCTGGTGCGGTGGCTCGTGCCTGTAATCCCAGAACTTTGGGAGGCAGAGGCGGGCGGATCACAAAGTCAGGAGTTTGAGACCAGCCTGGCCAACATGGTGAAACCCCGTCTCTACTAAAGATACAAAAGTTAGCCAGGTGTAGTGGCACACATCTGTAATCCCAGCTACTTGGGAGGCTGAAGCAGGAGAATCGCTTGGAGGCGGAGGTTTCAGTGAGCCAAGATCGCGCCATTGCACTCCAGCCAGGGTACAGGGCGAGACTCTGTCTCAAAAGAGTGTCTTGACATTCTGTTCCAGCCATTGTGCCAAGCTTTGAGCACATCAACTTGTAAGTCTCTGTCCTCAAGGAACTAACTACATTAAAACTAAATTTCAAAAACGTTTTCTTTGTACAGTTGAGGTGAGTCTTTGTTCCATCTCTAACTCAAGCTGTGGCATTTTCCAGTAATTTCCTCTCTCAGGGGTTCTCTCTGTCTACATAGTGAAACTTTATTACAGATATCTCGAAAGTCCCTTGCTACTTTCTTGTTCTAATAATTAGTTTTTGCAGTTTTGGAGTTGGTACGCATGTTCTTGGTTAGGATACACAAAGAGAATGATTAAACCATGGACCTTCATATTTTGATATTTCTGATTAAGATTTAATAATGCCCTTAGAATTATATTCTAGGTTTGGGAATATAATAAATAAGTTACACATGAGTGATGGCAGTCTGATATAATGGTAGGACTAATGAATTAGGAGTTACAAGGCTAGGGTTTGAATGACAGCTCTAAGAATTTATAGCTTTTTGTTCATGGGACAAACCCATTGACCTCTTGAGATTTCAGTTTATTCCTCATAAGATAGGATAACCATATGTGTATCCATTATCTGTTGCTGTGTAACACATTATTTACATCTTTGAAGCTTAAAAAACAAATGCTTGCTACATCACTGTTTCTATGGGTCAGAAATCCAAAAGCTACTTAGCTGAGTGGTTACAGCTCAGAGTCTCTCATGATCTTGCAAGTCAAGCTGCTGGTCAGTGCTTCAATCATCTGAAGGCATCACTGGGGTTAAGGGACTCATTTCCAAGCCCACTTATGTGGCCTCAGTTCCTCACTGGATACTGGATAGAGGGCAAAGGAAGAGAGTTGATTGTGAGGGGGTGCTGGAGAACAGCAAGAAGGAAGTCACAGTCCTTCTGTACCCACTGGAAGTGACACCTCATCACTTCCACCATATTCTCATTGCTGGAAGCAAGTCACTAAGTCTAGCTCATACTGAAAATGAGTTCAGCTTCACTTCTTGAAAGGAAGCCTATCAGAGAATTTGTGAATATAATTTAAAGTTATCAAATATGTAACAGTGATATTACCTGTCCTCCACCTACTAAGATGGCCTCCATCTAGTATATTTGAGAGATGCAGCAGCAACAATGACAAGAATAACAAGAAAAAAGATACATCTATGATTGAATTATTTTCAGGTGGAAGCAGCTTCTTGCACCTTCCTCGGCTCCACTGCCTGGGACTTCTGGACCACTGCCTTCTTCCTGACAATTAGGTTATCTCTAGAGACATCACAGAGAGGTTACTGTAGGGCAGCACATAGTTTCTTGTACGGTGTGCCACAGTAATCTCTGCAACATGGCCACACAAGCTATGTTGAATACAGCCTCATTATACTTTAATGTATAGTTGATGACCAACAGAAGACATCTCTTATTGCAATATCACAAACCCAGACATGAACATTGTATGTATCTATTCTTCAAAGCCTCACTGGACTTTTCTCACTCAAAACTTTTCTCTAAAATTCTTCATCTTTCTGTCATATTTGCTAACCTCTCTCTTTTGGTTATCTCATCCTTTATTTATCCAACTTCAGATATTCTTGTTCACCTCTTATGCAGAGCAATTTAACTGTTTTTTCCATTCCCTTGTAATTCGTGCCTTCAGGATGTCACTTTTGACCCATAAGTGGCATGTGAAAACATTTTCCTAAACATGGTTCTCTCCCTAATAGTGCCCACTGTTAAGATAATATTTTCTCATACTATCTGTTCATTTATTTATTTATTCTTTCACTTATTGCTACATAATTTATTGAACCACATATGATACATTAAGGTACTATGCTATATTTTGGGTATGCAAATTTTATGAAGACACTTCTATGCTTTCCAAACCATCATAGTCTAAAGGGAAAGATGAACAAATAAAATGGAAGGTGAATGCAAGGAGCTTTCTTAGAGAGTAAGAGGTAAGATCTACAATAAATCTTGAAAATTTCTTGTACGTTCTTCAAGCAAAATCTTGAGGACCTTGGAAAAAGATATCTAGGCCAGCAGTTCTCAAACTTGATTGTGCAACAGAATCATCTGCTGGTTTTCGTAAAGAACATATACCAGAACCCACCCCCATAATTTCTGATTCAATAGGTTGGGGGTGGAGCCTAATAATTTGCATTTCTTATGAGTTCCTTGGTGGTGCTGATACTGATGTGGCTGGTCCATAGATTGTAGTTTAAGAACAACTTCTCTAGGCCAAGACAGATGAGCATCATGCGCCTAGAATATTGAACACAGTTAAGAGAGGCTGACACTAACCATCCAAGGAAAAGAGTGATGAGAAGTGAAATTAGAAAACCACGAACAGATCATGACACACATTGAAAGTCATGTTAAGAAGTTGATCTTTATATCATAAGGGCAGTGGAGACATTGCTTTTTTTATTTTCTTTTTTTTTCCAGACAGTCTCACTCTGGTTGCCCAGGCTAAAAGTGCAGTGGTGCAATCTCTGCTTACTACAGTCTAGACCTACTGGGCTCAGGTGATTCTCCCACCTCAGCCTCCTGAGTAGCTGAGATTACAGGCACATGCCACCACATCCAGCTAATGTTTTGTGTTTTTAGTAGAGAAGAGGTTTCACCATATTTTCCAGGCTGGTCTTGAACTCCTGGACTCAGGCAATCTGCCCACCTTGGCCTCTCAAAGTTCTGGGATTACAGGCATAAGCCACCACTCCCTGTGAAAACATGGCTTTTAAGCAAGAGCATGTACATTATCATTATAAAGCTTTAAAAAGACATTAGCTGGAATGTCAGGAATTGAATAAAGTTGAGGGCAGATACCCAACAAGCAGATTTAGGAAATTCATACATCACATGAAAGATGAATTAATCTAATGGATATTGGGTTAACAATAATTGCCACCGGGTGCGGTGGCTCACACATGTAATCCCAGCACTTTGGGAGGCTAAGGCGGGTGGATCACCTGAGGTCGGGAGTTCGAGACCAGCCTGACCAACATGGAGAAACCCCATCTCTACCAAAAATACAAAACTAGCAGGGTGTGGTGGCACACGCCTGAAATCCCAGCTACTGGGGAGGCTGACGCAGGCGAATCATTTGAACCCGGGAGGCGGGGGTTGCGGTGAGCCGAGATTGTGCCATTGCACTCTAGCCTGGGCAACAAGAGAAAAACTCCATCTCCACAAAAAAAAAAAGCACACAATAATTGTCATTAAAATATAATAATATCAATAATGATGATGATGGCCAGTATTTTAAAACACTATGGGGCATGTATGAGTCTAAGATTTTACATGAATTATTACATTTAACTCTCACAGCAGCCCTATGGCAAACGTTTGATTATTAGCCCCATTTTATAAGTAAGGAGAATAAGCTGTAGAGAAATGAAGCCATTTGCCTAATGCCACACGGCTCAGAAAGATGAATTCAGAACCCTATTAATCCATTACCTTTAACAGGAAAAAACCACAATTACTTTTGCACCAACCTAATGTAACGCTTAAGGTTCTTGCCTAGCCACGCCAAAGAATGGGTATGGTGGCGGACCACGGCGAGTGATGGAGACAAGGACCGAGAGAGAGAAAAAGCTGTAGGCTTTATTGAGCAGAGTGACACAACAAAGCTTCCACAGTGTGGAAGGGGTCCCGAACGGGTAGCCAGAGTTAGATTATACGATTGCCTTTTAAACTCTTTAAGGCAGGAAATACGTGCAGTGGGAAGATGTTACCAGAGCGAGAAACAAAGACAATTAACCACTTGTGACATGTTTTAGATCTTGAGGAAAACCGGAATTGCAACTTAGGTTTTATCTATTTTATGACCTTGCAGTGGCATGGCAAAAAAGACAAGATCTCACAGGACTTTACAAAGTACGTTTACAAGGAATTGGAATTGAGAGCATAGGTAAGGTCTGCTGGTCACAGAAAAACGGGCAGTTAATATTCCTTTTACTGTAGTTTCGGGGGAGGGGGAAGGGAGAGAGGGAGAAAGGACACAAGGAAACAGAGCAAAATTTTCAGTGTTTATAGCTTTCTTGGGGAAGAAAACACATGCACAAATCCTGGTGTTAGGAATATTTTAGGCATATATCTTCAGTATTATCCATCCAGGACCGAAGGAAGTCCTGATGCAGGAAATGAGTGAGTTTCACAGCTTTCTGAGCCCCTACTTGACCCAGGAAGTCCAGCTGGCCCCTCCTCTCACTAATAGTAGAGACACTCTAGTTCTGAGTCCATTCTTTTAACCCCATTATTTGAGGCACAGGGAGGAGCTAATGGTCATGGACTGGTTTACATTTTGTGCAACTAGGTGATTATAAACAAATATAAGGGTTGAACTCTCTTCCAGGTTGTGTGGTGACCTGGCCTATGGAGCTGAGTGCACCTCTTGTGTCCTGGCTCTCTCTCATTTACTATAACAGTGTCTAAGAGTGAAAGCCCAACCAAAGAGGAATTTTTTACCCCATTCTACTTTCACTTTCTGGGATTATAACCCCATTAACCACTCAATGTGACCAAAAGGTCAGGGGCAAGGGCCTTTGAATGGCTAAATGAAGAAAGTTCATTGCAATATTTATAGCATACAACTGTGTCACAGACATTTACAGAGATGTTCTTCTTTGAGACAGTCTCCTCCGTGATCTAGCTCTTTCCTACCACACTGATCTGAGCTCCAAGCGCTCTGCTTGATTACTCAGTGACAGTCACACTGGCTTCCATGCTGCTCCTCAAATGCACTAAGCATGCTACTCCTGGAAGCATTTGCATTTCCTCTTCTCTGCCAGAAATCCACAGCTCATTTGCTCATGCATTTCATATTGCTGTGAAAATATCTCATTAGAAAGGGTTTCTCAACTCTTACCCATCAATCTCACGACCATCACCCTGTTCTGTTATCTTCATAATACTTACGACTATATGTCACCTTGTGTACTTGTTTACCAAGTATCTATTTTTTGGTGTCTTTTTATTGTATGTCTCCCCTTGAGGGAAATATCCTAAAGAAAAGAAAAAAAAAAACTTAGTCTGTCTTGTTCACTCTTAGATTCTCAGTTTCTAAAACAGTATCTGGCACATAATGATTATTCAATAAATATTTATTGAATAAATAAATGCATAGTTGAATTTTATATGATGTCAAACTTGATTACAAGCTCCGTTAAGAGAGGAACTTTGTCTTGTTCACTGCTGTATCTATATTTACATAGAACAGCGTGCGGAACATAGCAAGCACTCAATAAATATCTGATGAATTAATGTCTCTACCTTTTTATTTAATTGTGTGATAAGGAAAAGGTAGGGACTCAGTCCCAGGGCGACAATTCAGCCCAGTGATCAAAAGAGTCTGATGAAATTCAAAACCATTTAAAACTACTTCCCATTCCTCTCAAAATAAAGATCATCTTTAAATACATTAACATAAGAACAATGCCTGGGTCTATATAGGTTGTTCTGTTGGAATGTCAGCCCCTTGAGATCAGGAAATGCATTTTAGCTCACAATTGTATCCCCTGTGCTCAAGGAATATTTGTCACCTGAATGAAGGAAAGGAGGATACTTTTATTTGCTGTCAATCTCTCTCACTGGGGATATATAGAATAGTATTTTGGATACATGGAGAACATATTTTTACTACTACCCAGCTTTCCATCTTTGGAAAATTCTAGCTGGGCACAGTGGTTCATGCCTATAATTCTAGCACTTTAGGAGGCCAAGGCAGGAGGATTTCTTGAGGCCAGGAGTTCCAGACCAGCCTGGGCTACATTGAGAGATCCCGTCTCTACAAAAAAATAAAAATAAAAAAACCACCGTGGTGGCGGGTGCCAGTGGTCTCAGGTGCTCAGTAGGCTGAGGTGGGAGGATTGGTTGAACTCGAGAGGTTGAGGCTGCAGTGAGCCATGATTGCACCATTGCACTCCAGCCTGGGTGACAGAGTGGTTAATTTTGGTTAATTAACATTGGTTAATTATATTCAGTTATTTTCTACTTTTCTTTTTTGGAAAAGATATTATAGATACAGTTAAAGCCCCAGTGTGGCCCTGCCTGAATTCATCTCCCTCTATGCCCTTCCAGAAGTAATCATTTTTCTGAATAAGTATAAATCATTCCTACACACATCTATATATTACTACTTCCTGTGTATGTGTCAATAATCAATATTCAACACTGTTTGCATATTTTCAAGCTTTACATACATTACATATTTTGATAAATTATATTCACCTATACACTTTATTCAGTAGCTTGCTTTCTTGCATGGCATTATAATTTTGAAATTTCTCAATGTTGATATATGTAGATTTAATTTGTTCATTTCAATGGAAAAATATAATTGCATTGTATAAACACACAATAGAATTTATAGATATTAATATAAAATTAACTTTTTTCTCTTGATAGATACATTGCTTCCCACATAAACAATCTAAATACAATTATAAATGATGTTATAAATGATGCTTCATTGAATATCTTTTTCATTTTTTTGTGTTCCTGTTTAAGAATTTATGTAGGTTACACAACAATGTGAATATACTGAACACTACCGAACTATAAACTTGAAATAAGATGGTAAATTTTGTGTTATGTATATTTTACAACAATTGAAAATATTTTCTCTAGAGCAGCAGTTCTAAAATGTTTTGGTCTCAGGACCAGTTTACACTCTTAAAAATTATTGTGGACCTCAAAGAGCCTTTCTTTTGTTTATGTGGGTTATATGTATCAGTATTTAGTTTTAAGAATTAAAACTAAAAAATGTTAATATATTTATGTTTTAACTAATTTAAATATAATAATAAACCAATAACATATGAAAATAAATGACACTTAGGAAAAATAATTATAAAATAAGACATGTAGTGAGAAATGTGACATCATTTTATATTTTGGAAAATATCTTTGATTTCTGACCAAAAAAAAAAAAAAAATGCCATCTGAATTTTCCTAATCCAATCTGGAGTGAAACATCTTCTTTGCAGTATATCAGTAAAATCCAGCCCCAGGCAGAAATGAGGTAAGAAAAGACAGCAGTGTCTTAATAACCTTTGTGGGTAATTATGGATATTCTTTGATATTACACCAAAACTCAATAGGTGGTAGTTTCTTAAAGGTTATTTGCAATGTAGAATCTGAAACCAAATCAATGAAAAGTTGTATACTTATTTACGTTAAACTCCATTTGTTTTTCTTGTGCTTTGGATTTTTACTGATGACTAATTTGTAATATCTTGAATTGGTGATTTAGAAAACAGTGGTTCCCTGAAGTATGTAGACCTTCCAAACGCAGATCTTTTCATTTATACAATATAAAAAGTTATATTTATGGATTTCATTGCCAAACTCATCAGAAAAGTCTTTAAGTATTAGGAAACGGTCAAGATTGCATGGTAGATAAAAATTTTTGAAAAATTCCCATTGTTGCTTGAATTTTCAAGTAAGATCATTGGCAACAAACACTCTCATTTGTTTTCCTTGAAGTGGTACACTCCCTTCATTTCTCAGAAAATGTCTGCCAAAAGCTTGTCTAAATAACAATAGTTTGACAAAGCTATAGTAGCCAAAACACCATGAAATTCGTATTGAAACAGAAAACATAGACCAATTGAATAAAACAGAGAACCCAGAAATAAATCCATGTATTTGAAGCCAACTAACTTTTGGAGGAGGCTTCAAGATTATATATTAGAAAAAGAACAACTTACTCAACCAACGATGATGGGAAAACTGGATACTCATATGCAGAAGAATGAACACAAATCAACTCAAAATACATAAAATACTTTAATGTAAGACCTGAAACTGTAAAACTACTAGAAGAAAACATAGAGGGAAAGCTCCATGACATTATTGTAGGCAAAGATGCTATAGGAAAGACTTCAAAAGCTTGGGCAACACAAACAAAAATAGACAAATGAGGCTACATTAAGCTAAAAAGCTTCTGCACAGCAAAAGAAACAATCAACAGAGTAAAGAGACAATCTGAAGAATGAGGGACTATATTTACAAACTATATATCCAGCAAGGAACTGATATCCAGAGTATACAAGGAACTCAACTCAAAAGCAAAACAAACAAACAAACAAAAAACAAAACACTCACAACATAACGGAACAAAATAAAACAAAATTCTCATTACAAAATAGGCAAAGAATCTGGATAGATATTTTTCAAAAAAATACAAGTGGCCAAAAGTATATGAAAAAATGTACAGCAGCACTAATCATTAGTGAACATAAATTAGTACCACAATGAGATATCATCTCGTCCCAGTTAAAATTACTATCATCAAAAAGACAAAAAACCCACAAAGGCTGGTGAATATGTGGAAAAAAGATAACCCTCGTATACTGTTGGTGGGAATGTAAATTATTAAGTCATTATTGAAAACAGTACGGACGTTTCTCAAAAAACTAAAAATAAAACTACCACATGATCCAGCAATTCCACTATTGGGTATTTATTTTTAAAAAATCCATATATCAAAGGGATACCCACACCCCCATGTGTATTGAAGCACTATTTACAACAGCCAAGATATGCAATATCCATCAGCAGGTTAATGCATAAAGAAAATCCAGTATGTATACATAATGAAATACTATTTGGGCATAAAAATGAATGAAATCCTGTTATTTGCAACCACATGGGTTAAGCCTGGAGGACATTGTGCTAAATGAAATGAGACAGACACAGAAAGACAAATAGCACATGTTTTCACTCACATGTCGGAGTTGAAAAACAGCTCTGAGCTCATAAAAATAGATAATAGAATAGTAGTTATTAGGGACTGGGAAGGTAATGAGGAGGAGGAATACAAGAGAGGTTGGTTAAGGGATGCAAAATTGCAGCTAGATAGGAGGAATAATTTCTAGTGCTCTATAGCACTGTAGTGTCAATATGGTTAACAGTAATTTATTGTGTATTTTCAAAAAGCTAGAAAAGAGGATTTTAAATGTCCCATCACAAAGAAATTATAAACGGTTGAAGTGATGAAAATGTTAATTACCCTGATTTGATAATTACACATTGTATACATGTATCAAAGTGCCACTCAGTATCCCAAAAATATATCCAAGTATTATATGTCAACTAAAAATAGAAGGAAAAACTAGTAAGTAGAAAACAATGGTTTGTCATTTATCTTTTCAATTAAAATGGCAGTCCATGAATAAAGGCAGCTAGTTCAATTTGGAACTCAATCACAGAAGTGCATTTCCTTAAGACATTATCTACTTTGGTATAAAGTAGAAGTACTTTTTGTGAACCTCCCATTTTGTCACCAATAATATTTTTTAAAGATACATTCTCAAGGTTTAAGATTTAGTGCAGTTACTAATTTTTTTGTTTCGCTAAAGATATTGTTAAATAAAACTTGCTTTTTTCTTCTTGTCTTTTGTTTTCCACTGTGAATATGTGATCATGAAAAATAAGATGTTTACCAGTATGTTTTGTTACTCCATCTTGATTCATGTTAATGTGCTATCAGTTTTAGTCATTGATTTTACTCCATTAGTACACAAGTCAATATGGTGAAAAAGGCAAATAATATCTTAGTAATAATATAAATCTAACTTGTCCTTTCCTGACCATCTACAAACATCTCAAGGACCTCCCCAAGGGTCCCCAGCTCACTCTGAGAACCACTGTTCCAGGTGTATGCCTTAGAGTGAAACTAATGGATCAAACAACATGCACATATTCAACTTAATTAGAAACTATGAAATTGCTCCCTGTTTATGTCAATTTAAGTTTACATTGGCAGTGTATGAAGTACCCCATTTCTAGCCCCTGGTATTGTCTTACCTTTTATTTTGTAACCAAATTCCTTTCCTAAGAATAGTTTTGTTCCTGTTGCATCTTGTAACCTACTGAGTACAGAAAATGTATGTGCTTTTCAAATACACATATTCAAAGGTAGCATACTACACACACTGTTCTAAATCTTGCTTGATTTCATTAATAACATTTCATAGATATATTTCCTTATCAAAAAATATAGATCTGCTTTATTATTTAACAGCTGCAGAGTTTCCCATTTTATGGGTATACTATCCATAAACTAACCATTATTTTTATTCGTAGCTATTTACCAATTCTATATATTAATCTTTTTAAGCTATTCATTTTTTCAAATAAAATTTCCCCAAGATTCCACTTTTCATTCCACTTCGTTTATGGTAATGTTACCAAATATTTTTTATTACAACCTAAGCCAGTGATAGAATTATTTTCTTCATACTGTCATTGTTTCATCATTTGTAATGCATACTTTCCCATCTTGTAGTCATTCAGCCAGTTTTCTATATAGTATTCTAAAAGTGTTGCAATTTTGATTTTCACATCCAGTTCTTTTATCCACCTGGATTTAGTTTTGATCTGCTGTGATGCACAATCTAATTTTATTTTTTTACACGAATAACCAATTTTCTGGTATCATTTATACTTTCCCCCTCATATTTGAATTGCCGTCTATTTCATATTTTCAGTTTTCACACATAAATATACCAGTTTCTAGGATGTCTGTTCTACTTGTCCATTTGTAATCATTTCAACAAGACCACTCTGTCTTAATTGCCATTTTTGGATAAATGTTGATATATAATAGGACAAGTCCCCATACTTTGTTCTTCAAAATAGTATTATTGGTCTTTGTAGATAAATGGCAGAAAATGACATTGTGGATATTGATTTGTAATTTTCCTTTGTTTAAATGTATCAGTTTCATAGTCTTTACATGTTGTTTCTTTAAATTGATTTAATTTGTAATAAATATATATTCGTAATACTGATTATTTTGTTTGCCTAAGTTCTTAGCATGAAATTTCTCATTATGTTTTAGAATTCTCATGTACAGGCTTATCTTTAAAGGGAGAATTTTTTCTTTCTCATTTTCTTCCTCTCTCTCTTTCTGTCACACACACACACGCACACACACACACACACAAACAGAAAATTTATCTTGAATAAACTCCCGTTGCTTGTTTGTATAATTTTATCGACCAAACCCCTTAAGTGCCATGCAGACTCTAGTTTTTCTTATGATGCCATTTATTAATCATAAACAAGAGAAAATCACAGGGCCATCAAATGGATAACAAAGATTTCTGGTCATAGATCCTATCTTTATATTTTCAATTTCCTAGTTCTTGAGTTCTTTAAAATTTCATAGTCCCAAACATTTTCCCAGCTAAAGAAGATGGGAAGTGATAATTCAGGGTCTGATTTCTAGCAACGAACTTTGCTTTGGTAACCTGTCTTTATAGAGGATGCTAAGTTCCTAATACTACACAGGAGCACAAGTCCTCGTTCCATTTGTCCACTTACAAACAGAAAGCCTAGCGCAGCTGCACCTTCAGCCCACTTTAACACTGTGTTTCTCTGTTGTCCTTTTGGTTCAGAGAGAAATTATATTGCTTTTGAATTTGCTATGTTTTTGTTTGTCTTTCCTTCTGATAGTTTATCAGTCATTTCCATATGCTTGGGACACAAGTGGTTAGTTAAACTGGACACTTGTGCCATCTTTATTAGACTTGTTATTCTGTTGTAATGGTTTCAAGTACTAATTTTATATTGTCTTTTGCTAGTTTCGTTTCTTTGTTTTTCTTTGAAATGCGAAAATGTTCATGCTCTTAAAGAATATTAGGGAGAAGTTAAGTAGGTGGGCTTTTCAGTTTCCCTAACTCATTTGGTTTATGTGTTATGAATGTGCTGATTTTTAAATTTAAATTTTCTGATCTTTCTATTCAATGATTGACTCAAACAGCACAATCAAGCAAATAGTTTGTTCTTAATCCATTTTGTGAAAGACCATCCTGAGTTCTCTCTCTTTCTCTGTCTCTCTGTCTCATTTCTATACTAAATAAATCCAGAAAATCCTTGGCTGTCATCATCTTCATTGGGAGGTACGCTGTCATATTAGATTGCTGATCTGGTTCATTTCAGAGTCACCCACCATAAATAACCATCTTGGATTTCAGAGATATGTATGGGTACTTCACAATGAAAGCTAACACTTTCAGGTAGAACACAGCATGTGTTTCCAATCCCAAGGCTACACTTGTTCTAAAGGACTTCTCTGTGTGACCAGATGGTGCTAGGGACAACACGTGACCCTGATAGTGTTCACATTGAGGCTCTAAGTTCAGTTAAAGACTTGCAGACAATAAGACACTTCAGAAAAGCTTACTACTTTCAATGTTAATACTGGGTATTTTCACCTCAAATTATTTCAAAAATAAGAAACTGAAATATTTAAGAATACAACGGGAAGGTAACATCTTGGTATCATGATTTTCACAGTTTTTCCAGTCTACATTGAAAAAATATCTTTCTTTGCTCTTATTGGAGTTATAAATTAAGCTTACTTGTATCGTTAATCATAGCAAGTTGGAACCCTTCAAGATTTCTTTTTTATAAAAGAGAAATAATTTCCAATCAGCCACAGAGGCTGCATTGTTGCCCACACAATCACCAATAATTGACATAACATTAAATAGTTTCCATGGCTTCATTAGAATTTATTCTAAATATATTAGCTTCTGAATGTAGGATTGAAAAATTAAAGTAGGTGTGAAATTGTTTGAGTTAAAAAAAGACCCTGAAACACATTTTTGCCATCATTTAAATGTGAATGTGCACGCACACGCTACACATACATTTTGAAAAGCCTAGTAGTTCATGTTCAGAGTTTTTAAATATTTGGATTATGCAGTCTGGGTGAAGTAGGAGATAAATTTTAAAAAGAGAGATGGTGGTGATGATAATGATTTAATAAGTTGATGGGAAAATATGTCTCATTCTTAGAAGCATGGGATTTTTGTCTCCTAAAGAAATATGTAACATGCTTAACTCATCTAGTATAGAACAATACTTGTTTCTTTCTGATTATAAAAAGAATACATGCTTATTATTGAAAGTTAAAAGTTGAGTTTTTTTAAAGTAAAATCACCAGTAATCTTACTACACAGATAGCTGCTTAACAATTTCTTTTCTTTTATTCCAGTCTTTGTCCAGTGTTTGTGCGTATGTGAATGGCAAGATAAGAATCATAGTTAATATGCTTTATATATTACACTCTACTTTTTATTTTTCACTTGATTAACTTTTGGCCACTATAATTTTTCTCATTAATGTTACTGTGAAATATTATTTTTAAATTCTTCATAATAACCTACCCAAATCCTATGAAAAATCTTCAAGATTTTCATCATTTATTTTGGGACATTTTGTGACATTAAGGCTCATTTCTTTCTGGGCTATTGTAAATAAAGCCAAGCTTAACATCTCTGTGCATAACCTTTTGCTAATTGTCACAACATCATTTCATTACTCTTTCTATAACCTTTTACTAATTGTCACAAGATCATTTAATTATTCTTTCTCTACCCACTGACATATGATAGAATCTTTAGCTCCATTTTAATGCATTCAAATATTTACATCTTTAAAAAAATTATCCTGTGATTTTACTTCTCTCTTCGGCTGCTGCTCTGTTGACCTTCAAAGCCATTTTAAAAAAATTAATTGTCCCTATTAACTCTCTCCAATCCCTTACTTCCCACATACTACTAAGGTGTTTCAACCAGATTTTGCTCTCACTGCTGTATTGAAACTTCTCCAACTAAGTTTACTTCCTCCAGCTAAGGAAACCAGTATCACCAATGTAATGTAAACCTTCAAAAATTGTATTTCTTAATGTCACAGTAATGTCCAATGTAATTGACACCTACCACCTTGAAATACTCTTTGCCCTGAGTTTGTATGACATCACAGTCCCCTAGTTTCTTCCCTTTGCCTTTTCTTTCACATTTCCTTTGCTAACTTATCCAATCTACCTAACCCTCTAATATAGTTTGGACGTTTGTCCCCTCCAAATCCCATCTTGAAATGTCTGAGGTGGGGACTAATGGGAGGAATTTGGGTCATGCCATGGGGGAAGATCCCTGGCAAATGGCTTGGCGCCCTCCTGAAGTAATGAGTGAATGTGAGATATACTTCTTAAAAAGAGTCTGAGACCTCCCCCATCTCTCTCTTGCTCCTTTTCTCATCATGTGACATGCTTACTCTCCCTTTGCCTTTCTTCACGGTTGTAAGTTTCCTGAGACCACCAGAAGTAGATGCTGGTGTCACGCTCCTACAGCCTGCAGAATCTTGAGCCAAAAAAACCTTTTTTCTTTATCAATTGCCCAGTCTCCAGTAATAGTCTTTATGGCCAAGACAAAACAGACTAACACACCCTTGAATCTTGGAATTATTCAAAGCTCTTGTTCTAAGTTACCTTCACTTCTCCATCTAGACATTCAAACATCTTCACTTTGCAAATATGTGCTTATTGCTCAAGACAATTTTAAATTTTGTCTCATTTGACCTGACTCTACCGGCTTTTTCTGACTCTACCAGATCTTTCAGATTAGCTAACATATTGTATTTTTGCCTAATGAGATCATAATATTTACCACTCATCTCTAGTTTAGCACTCATTACATTGTGTTTTAATTATATGTTATATTTGTTTTCTCCACTATTGATTTTCTGACTGACAGAAACCATATTTTGCTCGTGTTTTTGTCTTCCATAGTGCTTCCAACAGTCCAGGCCCTTAGTAAGTACTCATTTAATGCTTATTGAATGAATGAGTAAATTATAGCTGCTCTCATAAAGCAAATCTGATTGCATGGAGGAGGAATCCCATCAAAATAGCATAGCTAAATATTAGAAGTATGGTAAGGATACATGAGAATTTACAGAATTTAGTGATAGGAAATGTAACATGACCTCAAGAGAATTTAGAATCAAGACAATTTTTCTGTGTGTGTGTATGTGTGTGTTTATGTCTGTTTGCTGCTCCATTCTCCTGCTTCTCTCTCAGAAAAGCCTTTTCTCCTTAACTCTCAGCAAATACACATGACTAATCAGAGATACCCCAGAATTGGAGCCTCAGCCCATGACTCTACATGACTCTTGAACTAAATTTCCTACTAATGACTGACCCAGTCACTGGACCCCAATTAAAGTTTCTAGTGAAGAGTATTTGAGTGGTCTGATGAGAATATAATGGTCAGATGTCCATCTGTATTCCATTCGTTTGTGATGAGGGATTGATATCATTATATGGTGCATGTGTAAACTTGCCCTTATTATAGGCTACGGACTGGGAATATTTTTAAAAGTGATGATATAGGTTGTATGATCACACTGGGAATCTCTAAGAAACAATACCATGATTACCTCTTAAAGTTTTTAATACCATTAGAATTTTCGCTAATTCAGAACTATGTTCCGTGCAACTCTGCCCTCTGTAGTCCCTATTCCTGTCTTAATCCTCAGCGATTTTAACATTCATATGGAAAATTATCTCAACACCAGGGGTTCTCAGTTCCTGAACTTTCTCTCTTCCAATGATTATGCCTTCCATCCCACTTCAGCCACTCACTCCCACTCATATCTGAAAATAACTACCAATAACTGCAAATGCTAGGTAATCTCAATGGCAAGTAACCCACCCTCTGATCGCCATTTCCTATCTTTCTGGCTCAGTTCCTCTAGAACTACAATTCCAACATCCTTTGCTCCCACCAGGACCATAAATATTTTTATCTTTTGACTATCATGTATTTGATATGTTTTCTTTCCTCCTTGTCTATCTTAAATTTGACTTTGAATGATAATAATCACCGTTTGTACACATCTTCAATACTCTTGAACTTACCATTTTATAATATATTCTTGATAAAAGTAAAACTTGCATTAAATCCAATGTTTCCTATTCAGCGTATGAACCAGTAATCTTTGACACTTTTCCCTTCTTTATTTATAACATCTTTTACAAAGTCCTATCAATTTTGCCTCTTTAAAGTTTATTTTCTTCATTCAAACATTAATTTTTGCCAGTGTTATTTCAACAGACTCTTCACTCTCTACTTTTTCTTTATGTGAGTACTTCTCTAATCCAGTCTCCACAAAAATATTGGAGTTTTCTGAAATTCAAACATGCATGTATTACTTCATTGGTTAAAATTAATGGTTTCCCGTTACATGTTGAATAAATTCAAATCTTTTAAAATAGAGCATAAGCTTTTTTTAATCCTCATTTCTTAAAGCTTCTTGGCTTATATTTTATACCACTGCAGCAATGAAGTTCATAGAGCCATAGCATTTGGTTGTGTACAACCATATTTGTTGGGATGACAACTTTCGTAGATACCAATATTCTCTCTACTGTTTCATGATTTTTCTCATATCTTTGTTTTTTTTTTTCATGGGATACTCTGTTTATTTTTATCTAGAAATACCGGAAAGATAGAGGCAGATACTGTTTAATGATATCAGGATCCTCTATTGACGCATTCAAATTATTCAATCCCTCCCTTACCACCACCTGAATGAGAATGTAGCTTTTATGATATTAATTTTAGTTTTAAAACCATGCACACATGCCCTGAAATGGTCTAGGATACACTGCTTTGCTCTGTTCTTTCACAATAAAATTACTAGCTCTGAGTATAAAAGAGTAGTGGGAAAGAAAGTCCGGAACTTCACAAATCAAGCAAGATGCAAATTTGTCCAGAAAGTATAACTGCAACTGCATGGCGCCAAAAAAAAAAATACATCAAAATATGCTACATCTGTTCTTACCTTGTGTTGCCATTTCACTTCAAGTAAAAACTTCTTATGCTTGGAAAATTAAATTGAGAATTTAATAAAATGTTATACTTGGGTGTATGTGTGCTAACTTCTCTGACATTCAGATATATTTTTAATGAGATGTATAAGTTTTTTAAGTATCAAATTTGTAAAGATTAAGCAGATGTTAGAAGCAAACATTTCTCAATATTTATAGCAATCTTTTAGAAATATATGTAAAACAATTTTAAATTGCAATATTTTTAGGTCAAAAATTCAAAGTCTAGAAATATATAAAAATGGATTAACCTGACAATTAGGTGAGGTATACAGGCACACACATATGCACACAAATGATCTTATCAAATAACTGTCTAAATAATAAAAAACTGGAAACAGATGGTTAATGAAATGTATTGTAACAAGTCCATAAAATGGTGCACCATGTAACCGTTGGTGGTAATGAAAAATATTTGTATTAATTGACATAAAAAGGCACCACAACATATTTTGGAGTGTCAATAACAGTGTGCATAGAGCATTTAGAACAACACACACACCTGCATCCTCAGACATGGTGTATATATGACTAAGGATACATCTGAAAAGACATTTTCAACACATTGAAAATGTTTAATGCTACTATTTTTGGCTCCTTTTACTTTCTTTATTACAGTTTTCTGTGTTGTTTGAATTTTTCACAGTGATTACATATCAATTTTTATAATCTGATGAAAAGTTATTAAATTTAATTTAAATGTTAAACCATTAAAGTACAAGGAGAATATATTCATGAATGGTTTTATTTTTAAATGGATGGGAAATGGATTTTAAGCTTAATACCTAAGTCAAATTTAATACAGAAAGAGATACCTAGTTTTGACTGCATAGAAAGAATTTAAGCAATGCAAATTGCAAAACTCATGAACAAACACTAACAACCATAAACAAATATTACAGTTACATGGGATAATGGATTAAAGAATGTGTTTACAACATGCTGAGGCTGAGATGGCTGAAATGACAGAAGTAGAATTCAGAATATGGAGAGGAATGAAGGTTACTGAGTTAAAGCAGTACATTGTAACCCAATGCAAGGAAGACAAAAATCATGATAAAATATTACTGGAGCTGATAGACAAAATAGCCAGGATAGAGAAAAATGTAACTGACCTGATTGATAGAGCTGAAAAACACACTACAAGAATTTCATAATGCAATCACAAGTAGTAATAGCAGAAAAGACAAAGTGGAGGAAAGAACCTCAGAACTTAAACACTACCTTTCTGAAACACCACCTGTTCCTTCAAAACTATTGGAATTTAAATAAATAACTAAATAAATTTCTCATTACAAAGAAAATTAAAGAAGAATATGATTTCTTCCTAAAGAATTGACTTTGCTATCTATTAAGACACTAATTTTATTTTTCTTTATTTGTCTACTGATTGTTTCCCCAATGAGATGGTAAGCTCCCTGAGGACAGGGACTATGTCTGCTTTTATATTGCATATTCCACCTTCAGCTTAGCACAGTGTCTTGGTAATATTTTGGAAACTTTAAATAAATATTCGTTCAAATAATAAAAAAAGAAACATTGCAGAAGCCAACAGTCAAAATAGCCAGTATAGGGAAGAATGTAATTGACTGGATAGGGCTGGAAAACACACTATGAGAATTTCACAGTGCAATCACAATTAGTAAAGCAGAATAGACAAAGCAAAAGAATGAATCTCAGAGCTCAAGACTTCCTTTCTGAAATAAGACAGACACACAAGAATAAAGAAAAAATAGTGAAAATGAATGAACAAAACCTCTGAGAAATATGAGATTATGTAATGAAATTGAATATATGACTGGTGTATCTGAAATAGATGGGGAGAATGGAACCAACTTAGAAAACATATTTCAGAATATCATCCATGAAACCTTCCCCCAACCTAGCTAGAGGGGACAGCATTCAAATTCAGGCAATGCAGAGAACCCCAGTAAGATACTCTATGAAAAGATCATCACCAAGACACATAACCACATGGTTCTCCAAGGTCAAAATGAAAGAAAAAGTGTTAAAGGCAGCCAGACAGAAAGGCCATGTCACCTACAAAGGGAAGTACATCAGACTAACAGCGGACTTCTAAGCTGAAGCTCTATAAACCAGAAGAAATCAGGCGCTAAAATTCAATGCTCTTAAAGAAAGAATCTCCAACCCAGAATTTTATATCTGGCCAAACTAAGTTTTGTAATCAAAGGACAAATAAGATCCTTTTCAGGCAAGCAAATGCTGAAGAAATTTGTTACCACCAGAACTGCCTTACAAGAGCTCCTGAAGAAATCACTAAATATGAAAGGAAAGACCATTACCAGCCACTACAAAAGCACACTGAAGTACACAGACAAGTGACACTATGAAGCAACCACATAAACAAGTCTGCAAAATAACCAGCTAACATCATGATGACAGGATCTAATCCACAAATGACAATAATAATACTAAATGTAAATGGGCTAAATGACCCAACTAAAAGACACAGAATGACAAACTAGATAAAGAACCAAGATCCATTGCCATGCTGTCTTCAAGAGACCCATCTCACATGCTAAGACACACATAGGTTCAAAATAAAAAATGGAGGAAAATTCCAGTCTTTCCAAGAACATGAAAAACAGAAAAAAAAAACAAAACAGAAGTTGCTAGCCTAGTTTCTAACAAAACAGACATAAAACCAATAAAGATAAAAAAAGACAAAGAAGGGCATTACACAATGGTAAAGGTTTCAATTCAACATGAAGATCTAAGTATCCTAAATATATATGCACCCAACATAGAAGCACTCAGATTCGTAGAGACCTTCAAAGAGACTTAGACTTCCACACAATAATAGTGAGAGATTTTAACACCCCACTGACAATACTAGACACATCATCGAGGCAGAAAATTAACAAAATATATTCAGAATCTGTACTCAGCCCTGTATCAAATGGACTTGATATTTATCTATGGAACGCCCCACCAAGAAACAACATAACATTTTTTATTATCTGGTTTCATGCTGCTATAAAGAATTACCTGAAACTGGGTAATTCAAAAAGGAAAGAGGTTTAATTGACTCACAGTTCAGCATGGCTGAGGAGGCCTCAGGAAACTTACAATCATGATGGAAATGGAAGCAAACATGTCCTTCTTCACATTGCAGCAAGGAGAAGCATTGAGCAAAAGGAGGAAAAGCCCCTTATAAAACCATGAGATCTCATGAGAACTTACTCACTATCACAAGAAGAGCAGCATGGGGGTAACCACCCCAATGATTCAATTACCTCCTACTAGGTCCCTCCCATGACACATGGAGGTTATGGGAACTACAATTCAAGATGAGATTTGGATGGGGACACAGCCAAACCATATCACATTCATTCTTCTCATCACCACATGGCACTTACTTTAATACCAATCACATAATCAGAAGCAAAATATTCCTTAGCAAATGCAAAATAACTAAAATCGTAACAACTACTCTCTCAGACCACAGCACAATCAAATTAGAAATCAAGACTAGGAAATTCACTCAAAACCATACAATTACATGGAAATTGAACAACCTACTCCTGAATGACTTTGGGGGAAATAATGAAATTAAGGCAGAAATCAAGAAGTTCTTTGTAATTTATCAGAACAAAGAAAAAAAAATACCAGAATCTCTGGGACACAGCTAAGGCAGTGTTAACAGGGAAATTTATAGCATTAAATGTCCACATCAAAACATAAAAAGATCTCAAACAACCTAACATCACAACTAAAAGAACTAGAGAAGCAAGAGCAAAGAAAACCCAAAGCTAGCAGAAGACAAAAAAGTAACCAAAATCAGAGCTGAACTGAAGGAGATAGAGATGCAAAAAACTATTCAAAACATTAGTGAATCCAGGAGCTTGTTTTTTGAAAAAAAAATTAATGAAATAGATAGATCACTAGCTAGACGAATAAAGAAAAAAAAGAAGGTTCAAATACAATCAGAAATGACAAAAGGGATATTACCACTGACCTCACAGAAATACAAACAACCAACAGAAGATATTATGAACACCTCTATACTTATAAACTAAAAATAAAACACAAAAAAACTGGAAGAAATTGATAAATTCCTGGACAAATAACACCCTTTCAAGATTGAACCAGGAAGAAATTGAATCTCTGAACAGATCAATAACAAGTTCTGAAATTGAGCCAGTAATAAGTAGTCTACCAACCCAAAAAAGCCCAGGATCAGATGAATTGAAATCTGAACTTTACCAGATGTACCAAGAAGAGCTGGAGCCATTTCTGCTGAAACAATTCCAAGAATTTGAGAAGAAACTCCTCCCTAACTCATTGTATGAGACCAGCAACATCAAGATACCAAAACCTGCCAGAGATACAACAAAAAAGAAAACTTCAGGCCCATATCTTTGATGAACATGAATGCAAAATCTTCAACAAAATACTGGCAAGTAGAATCCAGCAGCACATCAGAAAAGCTTATCCACCACGATCAAGTAGGCTTTATCGCCAGGATGCAAGGTTGGTTCAACATATGAAAATCAATACATATGATTCATCACATGAACAGAACTAAAGACAAAAACCACAAGATTAGCTCAATAGATGCAGAAAAGGCTTTTGAAAAAATTCAACATCTATTCATGTTAAAAAGTCTCAATAAACTAGTTATTGAAGGAACATACCACAAAATAATAAGAGCCATATATGGCAAACCCATAGCCAACATCATACTGAATTGGCAAAAGCTGAAATCGTTCCCCTTGAAAACCAGCAAAAGACAAGGATGCCCTTTCTCACCACTCCTATTCAACATAGTATTGGAAGTTCTGGCCAGGGCAATTAGGCAAGAGAAAGAAATAAAAGGCATCTAAATAGAAAGAGAGAAAGTCAAACTCTTACTGTTTGTAAATGACATGATACTATCTGTAGAAAATGCTGTAGTCTCAGCTCAACCACTTCTTAAGCTGATAAACGACTTCAGCAAAGTCTCAGTATGTACAAATCAATGTGCAAAAACCATGAGCATTCCTATATACTAACAACAGTCAAGCTGAAAGCCAAGTCAGGTATGAACTCTCATTGACAACTGCCACAAAAAGAATAAAATACCTAGGAATACAGCTAACTAAGGAGGTGAAAGATCTCTAAAAGGAGAACTACAAAACACTGCTCAAATAAATCATAAATGACACAAACAAATGGAAAAATATTCCATGCTCATATATAGGAGGAATCAATATCATTAAAATGACCATACCATCCAAAGCAATTTATAGATTTAATGACATTCTTGTTAAACAGCCATTCATATTCTTCACAGAACTGGAGAAAACTATTTTAAATTTCATATGGAACTGAAAAGGAGCCTGAATAGCCAAAGAAGTCCTAAGCAAAACACACACACACACACACACACACACACATACACACACACACACAAAAACAAAGCTGGAGGCATCACACTACCCAACTTCAAACAACACTACAGAGCTACAGTAACCAAAACAGCACAATACTTGTACAAAAACAGGCAAATAGATCAAAGGAACAGAATAGAGAACCCAGAAATAAGACCACACACCCACAGCTATCTGATCTTTGACAAACTTGACAAAAACAAGCAATGGGGAAAGGATTGTGTGTATGCAGAAGACTAAAACTGGACCCCTTTCTTACACCTTATACAAAAATTAATTCAAGACGGATTAAAGACTGAAATGTAAAACCCAAAACTATAAAAAAAACCCTGGAAGACAACTTAGGCAATATCATTCAGGATATAGGCATGGGCAAAGATTTCATGAGGAAGATGCCAAAACCTATTGCAACAAAAGTAAAAATTGACAAATGGAATCTAATTAAAATTAAGAGCTTCTCCACAGCCGAGGATGCTGTCAATAGAGTAACCCGACAACCTACAGAATGGGAGAAAATATCTGCAAACTCTTCGTCTAGCAAAGGTCTAATACCCTGAATCTATAAGAAAGTTAATAAATTTACAAGAAAAAAAAACCCCACCTCATTAAAAAGTGGGCGATGGACATGAACAGACACTTCTCAAAAGAAGACATACATGTGACCCACACAATCCTATGAAAAGAAGTTCAACATCACTGATCATTGGAGAAATGCAAATCAAAACCACCATGAGACATCATCTCAAACCAGTCAGAATGGCTATTATTAAAAATTCAAAAAATAACAGATGCTGGTGAGACTGTAGAGAAAAGGGAATGCTTATACACTGTTGGTGGGAATGTAAATTAGTTCAACCATTGTGGAAGACAGTGTGGTGATTCTTCAAAGACTTAAAGATGGAAATGTCATTCATCCCAGCAATCCTATTTCTGGGCATATACTCAAAGGAGTATAAATTATTCTATTAAAAAGACACATGCATGTGTACGTTCATTGCAGCATTATTCACAAGAGCAAAGACATGGAAACAACCTAAATGCCTATCAATGATAGCCTGGATAAATAAAATGTGGTACATATAGACCATGGAATACTATGCAGCCAATAAAAGGAATGAGATCATGTCCTTTGCAGGAACATGGATGGAGTTAGGGGCCATTATCTTTAGCAAACGAATGCAGGAACAGACAACCAAATACTGCATGTTCTCATTTATAAGTGGGAGTGAAAAAATGAGAATACATGGACACATAGGGAGGAACAACACACACTTGGGCCTATCGGAGGGTGGAAGGTGGCAGGAGGGAGAGAATCAGGAAAAATAACTAATGGGTACTAGGCTTCATACTTGAGTGATGAAATAATCTGCACAATAACCCCCCATGACGTAAGTTTACTTATGTAACAAACCTGCACTTGTACCCCTGAACTTAAAAGTTAAATAAAACCCTCAAAAGTAAAAAGAACAAATAATAATGGATTAACATTTCTAAAATATAAGGAACAGTTACAAATAAGCTTATATGATTTAACTGACATTACCAAATTATTTAAAAATTGAATACAATATGAATTTATTTTAATAATCATGTATCTATAGCAAATAGAAAATGTCAGAATATCACTTTTTCTTATGTCACCTATTGGAATGGACAAGGCTTTTCTGGGAAGTCATACACAAAATCAGTGAAAATTCTCAGGAACTGGCTCTATGTGCTTTTATATAAATGACCCTTTTAAACTATAAGTAGGTTTCCATTTTTTTTTCCAAAGACAGAATTGTTTTTTTTCTTTAAAAAAAAGACATGATACTATAAACTGTAACTCTCAACACCCTAAGTAATAACAAAAGAAGCAAAACATATCTGTAGATGTTTACAAACCATCACTGATTGATTCTGATTCTGCATAAAAAAAAATGTAAGGACACTTCTTAGTTGTTCTGTGGTTTTCTTTTCTTTAATCTTAGAGGCTGTACATAGCAGACACATCTCTCAACTCCTTTCACCTTTATTTAAATGGAGCAGCTACAACATGGTGACAAAAACATGGACTTTAGAGTCAGTGAGTGATTTTTTTTGAATGACAAATGTTGTAAGCCTCAGCATTTGAAATTACTGAATCAAAGAATATAAGGTTAATAATACCTCCTAAAAAGGCAGCCAGTAGGGTGTATATAAAGCACCTAGCACAATTACTGGCACATAGTATGAGTTCAATAAATATAACTATAATAATTGTCATCCTTAACAATTATGGGAGGTGATAAGGGTGGGAATGTACTTTCTGTCTCTGAGGAAGACTTATAAATTTCTTACCATTTCGTCTCCATTGGTAGGTTTCAGTTTTACGACAATCACATAGGAGTATAGTTTCTCAGTACATGCAATGTGAGAAGCTTTGAGACTTGAAATCTTGCCCTTCAGAGATGGACACTGACATATTTGTCAGTACATGAACAGGTCACTCAGTTCAAGCATGAAGGACTAATTTTGTGGAATTCTCCTCTGAGCTAATTATATTTTTAAATTGTCCTCATTTGAAATTTGTGAATATTAGTAAAAATTATTTAACACAATGAAAAGCAAAATAAAACACTGAATGTACAAGGTATCTATTTGTTAGACTACTAGACTGGGAATTGCTAACCACTGTTTTAACTGCAGCTCTTTCTCACTACAGGGGACATGTATTTTTAAGAATTTATAATTTAAGATTTACATTTATAATTTGTAATTTAAGACAAAATTTTAACTTTTTTAAGAATTTAGTTTGTACATAGGGAAATTTGAATTGCATATTTTTCTCTTTTTTGAGGATACAAAGCTGAGTTAAAGTCTTTTTATTTTATTTTTTATTCATTTCTTCTCAAAAAATGGGATATGCATGCAGAACATGCAGTTTTGTTATATAGATATATGTGTGCCATGATGGTTGCTGCACCTATTGATCCATCCTCTAAGTTCCCTCCCCTCACCCTCCACACTCCAACAGGTCCTGGTATGTGTTGTTCCCCTCTCTGTGTCCATATGTTCTAAATGTTCAATTCCCATTTATGAGTGAGAACATGCAGTGTTTGGTTTTCTGTTTCTGTGTTAGTTTGCTAAGGATGATGGCTTCCAACTTCATCCACATCCCAGGAAAAACATGATCTCATTCCTTTTTATGGATGCATAGTATTCCATGGTGTATATGTACCACATTTTATTTATTCAATCTATCGCTGATGGGCATTTGGGTTCGTTCCATGTCTTTGCTGTTGTAAATAGTGCTGCAATAAACCCCTTCCTTACACCTTATACAAAAATTAACTCAAGATAAATTAAAGACTTAAATGTAAAACCCCAAACCATAAAAACCCTAGAAGAAAACCTTGGCAATACCATTCAGGACATAGATGCGGGCAAAGACTTCATGACAAAAATGCCAAAAGCAATTGCAACAAAAGCCAAAATTGACAAATGGAATCTAATTAAACTAAAGAGCTTCTGCTCAGCAAAATAAACTATCATCGGAGTGAATAGGCAACTTGCAGAATGGGAGAACATTTTTGCAATCTACCCATCTGACAAAGGTGTAATATCCAGAATTTACAAGGAACTTAAACATATTTACAAGAAAAAAAAAACCATCAAAAAGTGAATAAAGGATATGAACAGACACTTCTCAGAAGAACACATTTATGCAGCCAACAAACATATGAAAAAAAGCTGATCATCACTGATGATCAGAGGAATGCAAATCAAAACCACAATGAGATACCATCTCATGCCAGTCAGAATGGTGATTATTCAAAAGTCAGGAAACAATAGATGCTGGTGAGGCAATGGAGAAATAGGAACACTTTTACACTGTTGGTGGGAGTGTAAATTAGTTCAACCATTGTAGAAAACAGTATGACGATTCCTCAAGGATCTAGACCCAGAAATACCATTTGACTCTGCAATCCCATTACTGGGTATATACCCAAATGAATATAAATCATTCTATTATAAAGACACATGCACATGTATGGTTATTGAATTGTATATTTTTCAAAGGGAGATGGGGAATCTAAATTGCTCTGTGGCTGGTATTAACTTGAAAAAATAAAACTGGATAAAATAAGCACTAAAATTGTATTTTAGTTTTGAACATAGTGATAAAGATGTAAGTGCACAAAAGATAGGACAAGAGCAAAACAAGTCATTGAGGAGCTCGGTGTTGTGGCCCATTCCTGTAGACTGGAGTCTGACTTAAGTATGAATCCTGACTCTAGAGTGTTGCAGAAGTTACTCATACTCTCTGCTTCCAATGCTTCCTTCGAAAATTAGGATAATATTTACCTTTTAAGATCATTGCAAGAATTAAATGAAATAAGATGTAATAATTAACATAGTTCCTGACCTACACAAGGGGCATCCCAGTGAATATCATTCCTTTACTGCCTTTTCTACATAAGATAGCCATTTTGATTATACTTGTAAGCTGCTGGACCAATGACTCTGTCAATTGAGGGTATTCTAACCGAACACCAAAAAATAAGTACAATCAAGTCAATTCATTTAAACAATCAATTCTGACAAATAAATAAGTTAATCATTTTTCAGAATAAATTAAAATAAATAAATAAACGAGTATCTAATGCCCCCTTCGATTTCTCCTGCTGGCTGAGTATAGATCAAATTCAGGTACAGATATCAAATATTTAATCTATGTAGTACTGAACTAATACAGATCAAAAACCACAGAAGATTTTAATGTTTAGATTTAAATATTACATCAAGTGATTGTTTAAGAAGAGTTAAATTATTGGAAGTATTTCACACTGACTTAAAGCAGACAAGGTAGTTGCCAGACTGAGCTTCTTAGCTACTAATACATTTATTACTGGCATTCTAAAGCTTTTGTGAGAGATATATTCTTGGAAAACGACATGTAACTTAAAAATGAATGTCAAAAGCAATCTTCTCCTGGGAAAAAAGTGATGAAAAAGGCATGTGAAAATCATTGCTTGATACCCAGCTGCAGCAGCCAAGTCTCTAGGGCTGTAAAACAGAAAAGCTGAGAATCCTCACTGCTCGAACGCTATTCTGCAACCAGGGCAAGAGGAACCATCCCATGAGTGAAGAAGAGACCAAAAGCTTCAACTAAGAATATTTGTGGAAAGAAACGGCTGCCAAGTTTATCTGACACCACTTTAAAATGCCCAGCTTAAGGTACTGTCTGAAAGTAGCTTCAGGGAAGATAAATTTTGACTTTTCCCACATCACAGCTTGCCTAATGAATTTGATGGAGCCAAGTTTATTTTACTGAAATGATGCAGGGCCAAATAACAAGGATTTAACAGAAAAAAAAAAAAACTTTGCAGTGCAAATGAATAAAAATACAGCACAATCTGCAGGCTTGAATTATTAGGAACCTAGTGCTGAAGAAGTTGGGCCAGTTGCTGTCATTCACTCATAAACTCTCTATCTGCATTGCCTATTAATGTTCTGATTATTTGCTGAGGACAAAATTATTCTGAATAACAACTCAAGTGTGATCATGTGATAATTAAACTATTATACCCATAAGTTAACGTTGTGTAAGCAAAAAAAGAAAAGGCTAGAATAATATATATGTATTGAGTAACTAGTCTGTGCCAAACCCTGCACTGAGGATACTTCAAAAGAATCACCTCTGTCATGATCTTAGTAATCACATATAGATAATATCAATTTCACATTAGAGATGTTGCCACCCAATGAAAGCACATTTGAGGAGCTGATTGGCTGACAACACATCCCCTTTCTCTTGTAACGTGTATTGTTCATAAAGTGCTTTTACATATATTACACTCTACCTTCACGAGAAGCAAGTAAGAAAACTAGGAGCTTAGTGATTTTCCAAAATTGTTATACCTATGAAGTGGGAGGGAGATTGCAGTCCAGTTTGTTCTGATTTCAAAATGTCTGCTGTATTTTCCAGTGTACCATACGGTGAGTATTTGTTCCCTGAACAATTGCTTGAGAATACTACATTAAAAACACCATGTTTCAAGTTATGTAACTATCACAGTATAAAAATATGATAGGAGGCCGATAGAAAAGCATTTTCTTTAGATTTTAGTACTTTGGCTTTCAAATGTTTTTCAAATATAGGATTCAAAAATTACAAATGCATTCAATTGTGCTCAAAATGTTTCTATGGGTGAAGATTCACAATGCCTTTCATGAAAGAAAAAGCACTGCTCCAGAAGGATTATCAGGGTTTCTAATTTATTTTTTTTTGTCTCCCTATGAATGCTCTCACATTTTGATAGCAATTTGAAGAAAACACATTTTTTCTCATTCTCCTGCCCTCCAGTCCACGAAAAGTTTCTTTCTCTTCCAGTAGGAAGCAGAGGATATGCAATTACTGAGTGTTGAAATTCATTTTAAGCCTTAACAATTTTCTACATCTCTTTGCTTAAAATGTATGAACTTTAACAAAATCCTAATATAATTCAGGAGTTAAAGCTAGAGTTAGGAGACATAATATTAAAAAGGCAGGAAAAGATGGGGAAAGACATTAGGAGAAAAAAAAGAAAAAAGATAAAAAGAAACAACAGCATACATTATTGATTTTAGCTCTGATCCCCACGGATGCATTGGGATCAGATTCAATTCCATCCTCCACCTCCCAGATGCACCCTGCTATCTTATTTTCATCTCCGCCCAAACCTTTGCTCTCACTGACTCTTAGAGTTGAAGAGCCCTTTGAGATCATGTCTTTCCAGTGAGTACAATGGGGACCAGTCTAGGGAAAAGGAACTTCTGCAAGGTCATGACATTGGTCCACGGCAAGTCAGGATTGCAATCAAAGTCTTTCAATTCCCAGTCCTTCCACTGTCAAACATTTCAAAATGAATAAAATAGTACAATTGATTGTGTATGGGAACTTTTTAAAGTTAGAAACAAAAAGCCGCTACCCCAGAAGGATTTTAACCAGAACTAAAAATTGGAAAGATTTTTCCATGCAATAAACTGTTGTTGCCTCTAACTACAGATCTAGTTTCTCTCAAATCATGAGTTTTAATGACTTTATTAATACTGTATCTTAATATTCATATTCTACTTTTTAGGTAAATATATTTGATCAAGATATAAACTTTCTGGTAATGAACTTTATAATATGTTAGTTACTATACATATAAACCTATTACTTTTTTGGTTTTTTTTTTTTTTTTTTTGAGACGAAGTCTAGCTCTGTTGCCCAGGCTGGAGAGCAGTGGCTCGATCTTGGCTCACTGAAACCTCCGCCTCCCGGGTTCAAGCAATTCTTCTGCCTCAGCCTCCTGAGTAGCTGGGACTACAGGCGCGTGCCACCACGCCCAGCTAATTTTTTGCATTTTTAGTAGAGACGGGGCTTCATCATGTTGACCAGGCTGGTCTCAAACTACTGACCTTGTGATCCGCCCGCCTCAGCCTCCCAAAGTGCTGGGATTACAGGCGTGAGCCACCGTGCCGGGCCTACTTTTTTGGTTTCAAAAAAATTGGGGAAGCCAACTGATCTACTTACATCACCTTGACCATCAAGTCAGTCTTGTTTCCTTTTGCTGTGCCTAGAAACAGAATCACAATCAAACACCAAGGCAATATCAGAAAATGCCTCCAGGCTTCCACTTCTTATTTCTTCCTCTGACTGCTGGGCAGTTTCTGACTCTTTCAATTTTACATCTAGATTCTCCCCTGTCATTGTGTCCCATTTTAATGTGGCAGCCTACCTCAGGTGAGTGTACACTATTAACAACCCGGTAATGTGACATTGTAGAAGGTTGTCTCTGACAAATGGCCCCAGCACTCCATGGCTCACATTATGTGCATGAGAACATAAACCTGACTTCAGCATAGACAGCCAGGACACCACATACAATGGTCCTGGCTTGCAGGAAATACCACTGACTCTACTATCTGTCTTTTGCCATGTGATATTATGGAAAGAACAAAGGATTAAGTATAAGGAGAACTTTTTTTCAAGTTCCTGCTTTGGGATCTCAATCTTCCTCCCTCTGCCAGATATTCCTCACTTGTAAAATGAGGAATCTGATCAGTTCAAGTGTTCTCAATCTTGGCTGTTCATTGATATTCTAGGAAGATTCTTTAACATGCAAACTCCTAGCCACCACACTTCATCTATTGAATCATAATGTCTAGGGACCGGCTCTAGAAACTGGTAATTTTTAAAAGCTTCCCTGGGGGCTTATTTGTTCATTCAGTACAGGGCTTCACTGCGCTACGCATCGTCTGTAATCCTTTGCAGGTTTATAGTTTGCTCACATACTCTGAGTGAATTAACAGGCACTGATAATAGCAATAGAGTCTATTTAAGCTTTGTTATGTTGATCAGTTCAAAATCAGTTGACAGCTAATTAGCATCTCTACCTTACTTCCAAACTCTTTTGTCTAGGCACATTGTCCCATTAGGGAGTGGCTTTCTAACAAATTATCAAGATGCCCTTGGGTTTGACTTTCTACATCAGCCTATAACTATTATAAGGAAATAGATATACACAAGATGTTTTCATACATTATTTACATAATTTTTATCATTACCCTGTAGGAAAAGAACTATCCCCTCTGTTATATTAATGGGAAATTCTAGGTTTAAGGAGGTTAAGGGACTTAGTTGAAGGTCACTCAGTAAATGAAGAAACAGGATTTGAATTCAAAACTTCTAGATTCCTTCTTATTTTACTATGACATATCATACTATGTGTCTGTAAACACTAGTTATGACCAAAGCAAGTCATATAACCTGGAAGAGATTCCCTTCATGATTTGATCCTGTGGTAAGAACAGACAAATAAGAATCAATAGTCAACAGAACCAGACTGAGAAAACGTCTGCTCTCCAACAACTTAGATCAGTATCCAAGGACTGGGTACTCTATACCAGTTTCTAGAAAGTTCTATCCCTGAAAGAGCCTTTAGAGTTCACCAAATCTAGTGTCTTCGTAGAAATGGAGAAAGTCAGGAACAGAAAAGAAGCACTACTGCTTGGGCGTTATAGGTAATTTCCAGCAGAGACGAACCTAGAAATTAGGTCTTCTACATTACTACATTCAAAGCTTTTTTTTTTCTTTTTTTTCCCCAATATTAGATGCTATCATAGCAACTTAAAAAAACAGTCAATGGAGTAGTTCCAAATGACTACAAAAGTAAAGGACATTTATCAAGAAAGAAGAAAGCTTTGAAGTTGCTTTTTTTCCCCACTTGAGAGTTTTCTTAGGGACAAAAGCCACTGAAAATATTCCTCAAGATCCTAAGTTCAAAAAAGAGAAGCAGGATTATTACTCATCAAATACATAATTAATTAATATCTATCAGATTTAGCACATTTTATGGTCACGGTTTCTTTGTTCTTATGACATATTCTTGACTATATATACATGATGTCTTCAATGTCATATTATTGGTTAAGAACACAATTTTCAATAATGGCATTGTTTCTTTGTGAAAATACCATTCATTTTACAATTATTTGCTTTGTCTTGCAGTTTATAGGAATGCACTATGGCAGAAAGTAGATATTACATATCTGATCATTAAGTGCCTGATTTACCACGATAATATAGAAGTTAGATGGCCATTTTAAATTGTGTACTTTAGGGCAAGGTACTTATATTCTCTAATATTCAATTCCACAATTTTCAAAAATTGCTATGTTGATTACACGAAATTATATATGTAAAGTGCTTAGTATAGTATCTGAACTATGATAGATGTTTGCTAATTGCTAGACATAATTATTATTCCAATGCTTCTGCTATATCAATGTGTGACCTTTCCCACACTACTTCTCTATTATATACGCTACAAAAACAAAACAGATATAAAGTATATCTTTGCATTTTTCCACTAGAAAACTATTTTTAAATTTGTTTTCTTAGTTTTTATAGGCATAACAATTCTTTTGCTGAAAGAATCCTGAGTTATATACAACACGTAAAGTATTGCAACCTCTGCTGTTGAAACTTCACCTCATTATCACTCATTTGGCTACTGCCACTGTTGAGTTACTGATTTACTCGCAAGAGCAGCCAAACATGGTCCTCTTCAGGGCCAGTCAGATAATCAGATGTACCCATAGTGTAATTTAATTCACAAACAAGTTACATTTGAATAGAAGACACATGCATTATTTCATATTATTACAATAATAGTTCTATCAGATAGGTATATTATTGATGTCTCTATTTTAGAGATGAAGAAACTGAAGGCTAGTGAGGTTAAGCAACTTTCCCCAGCACACAGAACACGTAAGTGATGGATCCTAGATTTCAGAGCTAGAAATATAACCCACTCCTCGGCAGTGCTTATCATAAATTTTGGTATTTCTGTTTAATAACCTAATAACTATGTATTTTTGATGCTTTTGAATACTGGAGGTAACTGCCACCACCCTTGCCAGCATGGATGCCGTGCAGGGTCTTGTATATGATTGGCTATGCTAACTATTGTGTGTGTGTGTTTGTGTGTTTCTCCTCTCTCTTTTCCCTAGTAATTTTTTAAAAAGGAGTTCATTGATGGTGGTGACCTTCCCAATTTAGTCCCTTGAGGTAAATTGTAATGAAATTATAGAAGAATCACAATCACCTGCTGATGAGAGCTGCAGCTCAACATAAAAATAATAACTATTTGGATGACCCTCTTTTGCAGAGACAATAAATTAGTCTTGCTTTCCTATTTGCCTGCTTATCAGGGGTTGGTTTTATCATCTGAGTCTCTATTACTGAGTACATATTAATATACTGGTATTGGGCAGTCTAAGACGTGGACCATTCCAATAGTATTTTTGGTTTCCCAGAATTTGAACACACTTACTCTATTGTAGGAAAATTTATCATGTATGGGTGTCCATGGAAAGCAGATGCAAACATTTCAGAGGTAATATCCAGTGTCCAGTGCTAGGAGAATTGGTGGTGTCACATGCATTGTCTGTGAATCGCAGAAGCAATTGTGACCTTTCTATCAGACCAAATATGTCCTGCAGTCTTGGACATTGTCCATCTGTACAGCACCTCAGCATGATTTGCAATTTCTGGGAAATCTTTAAGTTGATATTCTTTAATAATTTTTTTAATGTGTAAACTACGTGGTTTGTTTTCATTATCTACAAGTAATAACATGACTAATAAAAGGCTGTTGTATGACTTAAACTAGCCAATCCATGTAAAGCATTTAGTACAGTTCCTGGTATATAGCATTCTCACAATAAATACACAAGTGTGAGTTGTGAATGGATTATGGAGTGATAAGAAAGAATATGAATGAAAACAATAGTTATCTCTGCATGGTGTGATTATATGAGATTATTATTTTTATACGTACACCTTTATAGGAAGTCCTGAGACACTTTATGAAATTAAAAATTGCAAAAGTAAAGGTAGTAAATAAATGCAAATGAAGTGTGGGTGTTTAGCATCACTTCAAATTCAAGACTCCCTCTGATTACTACCAAGGTTAAAAGTCCATTTTTTGAGTTCTATGTGAAAAGTAGAAAAACAAAAACAATAAGAAATTTGATCCAAAATGTTTCAAATAAAAATTTAATGGTTATAAAATATTAGTGCTTTGAAGCTTCTTAAGGATAATAGAAAGTTATGTTCAATACCACATGACTTGTAAGGTTAATAGAGACTACATTATGAAATTGTAAACATCCAAACATTAGCGTGACTGCTACCAACTCCTGATTTCCATTCCAAGATGCCAGAAAATTATTCCTCCTGAAATTTTACATATTTTATTAAATGGCAACTACATTTCTTCATTTCCTCAAGGCAAAACTCTTTAAGTCATCTTCGAGACATTGTGTGTGTGTCATATACAAGAATGAGTGTTAGGAAATTCTTCTCATTACTTCTGCAGTTATGATACTGGTGTAAGTCACCACCATGTCTTGCTATAGCCTCTTCACTAGTCTCCTTACTTCAGTCTTTACCACCCTTTAGTCTATCTTGAATGAAATCCCAGAATCATTACATTAAAAAGTAAGATCTGGCCAGACATAGTGACTCATACCTATAATCCCAGAGCTTTGGGATACCAAGGCAGGAGAATGGCTTGAGCCCAGGAGTTCAAGATTACACTGACCTATGATCACACCACTTCATTCCAGCCTGGGAAACACAGTGAGACCTTGTCTCTGAAAACAAAAGTCAGATCCTGTCAGATTCTATCATTCCTATATTGCAAACCCTTCAATGGCTTCCACTTTCATTCAGTAGAAGACAATGTCTTTATAATAACCTATATATATATATAATTTTTTTTCTGACTTCCTGACTTTACCTCCTACCTCTTCCTTTTTGCTTACTGAGCTCCAGCTGGACTGGCCTCCTTGCCTTACCTCAATATTCCAAGTACATTTTCACCTTGGAGCTTTAGTCATTGTTGTGTCCTCCACCTGTAACCTTTTACCTTAGATATTTGCATGTGTCAGTTCGTCACTTTCATCAAGTCACTACTCAAATATTAAATCAAATAAGCGTCCTTTGGCCACCCTACTTAAAATAAAATCACTCCATTGTCACAGGCTATCTTCCTTACTTTGTTCATCTGTATGCATAGTATTTATTTTCTTCTGACATTTTAAATATTTCACTCGTTCATCCGTTTGGTACATCTCCCTGTATTAGTCCATTCTTGCACTGCTATAAAGACATTCTTGAGACTGGGTCATTTATAAAGAAAAGAGGTTTAATTGGCTCATGGTTCTGCAGGTTGTACAGGAAGCATTGTGGCTTCTGATTCTGGGGAGGCCTCAAGAAGCTTCCAGTCATGGTAGAAGGCATAAAGGGAGTGAGCCACTTCACATGACTGGAGCAGGAGAAAGAGAGACGAGGGGGAAGCTGCAACACACTTTTAAATGACCAGATCTCATAAGAACTCACTCACTATCACTAGAACAGCACCAAGGGCAAAATCCACCCCCATTATTTAATCACCCCCACCGGGCCCCACCTCCAACACTGGGTATTACAATTTGACATGAGATTTGCACAGTGACACAGATCCAAACCATATCACTTCTCCTACTAGTAAATAACTTCAATGAGGACAATAATAGTTTTTTTTTCCTCCGTTTTATTCCACTGCTATATGCTAAGTATGCAGAAGTATAGGTGATAAAAATATTTGTTGAATGATTGAAAGGATCTCATTAAAAATTCCATCCTTCAACTCAAACTTGGGACAGCAAATGACTAAATGTCAACTAGTGAAGTTTTAAATAGAACAATATATAAGAATTAAGTTGATTAAATAAACAGGCAGACAAAACAGATCATTTTAAATAATTTAGAAACAGTAAAAGCTTGTCTCGATGATAGATTATAAATTATTAACACACTTGCTTCTTGGCGTGATTAGTAATAAACAGACAGTTTTTTAGATATGAAGTTGGCTGATGCCACACTAATATTTTGGGAGACTAGAATGAAAAGTTTTAGTAGGGAGCACTGTTTACCTTTCTATCATTTAATGAACCTCTGTACACACCACTGTAGTTTGCCTTTCTCTCTTTCCCTCCCTTCCTCCCTCACTTCCTTCTTTTCTTCTACCTTTTCATTCTTCTTTATATGTTATTTATTATGAAGATATTTAGGCATTGTGATTAGTGCTATGTATACCCTAAAATGGCTTCTTTCTCCACTTTTACTGAACACAAGCATTATAAATTTCTGTGCTCCATATCACATAGAGTTATGTACATTGCTGCAACAAGAAAACAGTGGGGATCTCGATAGAACAAGTGACTATATTAAACATACTGTTTGGAGATAGTGGAATATGGTTGAAAAGGGAGATATATATATGTGTATATATATACATACATATATATGTGTATATATATACATATATATGTGTATATATATATACACACACATGTATATATTTAGAAAGTTCCTTTAAGTAAAATATATTAGGGCAAAAATAACAGGTCTAAGTACTTCATTATATAAACAAGTTTCCTTTTTATTTATTTTATTTTTTTTTTTTTGAGATGGAGTTTCGCTCTTGTTGCCCAGGCTGGAGTGCAATGGTGTAATCTTGGCTCACTGCAACCTCCACCTCCTGCATTGAAGCCATTCTCCTGCCACAGCCTCCTGAGTACCTGGGATTACAGGCATGCGCCACCATGCCTCGCTAATTTTGTATTTTTAGTAGAGACAGGGTTTCCCCATGTTGGTCAGGCTGGTCTCCAACTCCCAACCTTAGGTGATGCGCCTGCCTCAGACAAGTTTCCTTTTTAAAATGCAAATTCCACATTTACTGAACTACTGTTATTCCCAGGACTTCTCTGGGTGTTTGGTGATCTCACATAGTTATATAAATTTTGCTCTCAATCTAGTTTCAATCAAAAAATTGTTAATACAATTACTTAATTCCTAATTAACATACTCAGTTGAGTGATTATTAAACTCCTGGGGCCATGTCCTACATATGTGAGGCCAAAGACCTGTATACAAAATAGAGAAGAAACTAGTGGATAAATTTTTCAGTTAGAGGATATTACAATAAGATATAAAAGTATACATATATGTTCATACTCTTTTCTAGCAGAATAGATAATATGAGAGTCACACGTTACTCTCCAGCTCTTTCCACTAGAAGATGATCATGTGCAGTGTAGGTGGGCCATGGAGCCCCTAATGCTTTGCATCGTGCCTGGTCCACAGTAAGTGCTAAATAAATATTAGCTGAGTAAGTGGACATATGATTGATATTTAAATCATGAAATGTGCATGGCTTACAATGTAAATATTAGAAAATTGTTTAGAATAGCCAAATTTGGATCACTACACAGACTGTTAAAATTTCCTTGAATCGTCTTCAACCACATCATTATTAATTTACAATTGTATAGGTTATTCATTTCCATTACTCATTTGATATTAACAAAAGCTATGAAGATAAGGTAAGTGTAATATATATTTATTCTTATAGATGAAGAATTGAAAAGTCAGAAAAGCAACGTGATTTGTGCAAGGATGCTGAGGTTTTTAAATGTGAAACCAACTGCAGAGCTTCTGACTCCTTGTATAAGAGGCATTCGGCTATACTTACTTCCAATTTAGAAATATTATGACAATAAACTGTCTGTGTTTTATTTTGTTTTATTTCACCACTCAAATCACTGCTCTTCTTCTTTAAGCAATTAGCATGGCAGAAAATAATAAAATAATTAATTTTTTAAAAATTTAATAGCTTAACAGTGATCAGTAAACATAACAAATTACCATCAACTGAATGCTGTGTTACATAGAGTGGCAGCTAGAAATTATTAACTCTAAAGTATTTGATTTGTAAAATGTCAACCATACATCTACTCTCCACTCTTTATCTTTTAATTTAGGAATAATGAATTTCTCTTTGTTAAAAAATGCTTTCTCAACTGTCTTCAAAAGTCTAAGCTAAAATATCAAAAATAGACTGAAAACCATCTACAGAATACTAATCAAAATTCTCACAGTGAATTTTGGGTTCAGCAGTTTGCCTAGGCTGAAACTCAACCTTATTTTCTTTAAAAAATATGCATACATTTGTAACTATAACAATCACATTCCCGAAGAACCCAGGAAAAATGTCTTTTTTAATTATTATTATACTTTTAAGTTCTAGGGTACATGTGCACAACGTGCAGGTTTGTTACATAGGTATACATGTGCCATGCTGGTGTGCTGCACCCATCAACTCATCATTTACATTAGGTATATCTCCCAGTGCTATCCCTCCTCCCTCCCGCCACCCCACAACAGTCCCCGGTGTGTGATATTCCCCTTCCTGTGTCCACGTGTTCTCATTGTTCAGTTCCCACCTATGAGTGAGAACATGCGGTGTTTGGTTTTCCGTCCTTATGATAGTTTGCTCAGAATGATGGTTTCCAGCTTCATCTATGTCCCTACAAAGGACATGAACTCATCCTTTTTATGGCTGAATAGTATTCCATGGTGTATATGTGCCACATTTTCTTAATCCAGTCTATCATTGTTGGACATTTGGGTTGTGTAGAAAGAAAATGAAGCACATTTCCTAAAAAGCCATATAAGGACATTTAAATATTTTTATAATTATTTGCACTTACCATTTTATTTACATAATTTTGACAGCTGAGCGACCTAGTAATATTTTAAAATATATTTTCTAATTAAACACATTAAATTGTCCCAATGGCAAACACCTGGAACATAATATTTTTGCAGATGAAATTTGACTCAGAGCCAAAGAATTTGATATAAATTCTGAATTTTATCTTCTGTCTTCTTTTTGTAAAGGGTTCATGTAATTTTCTCTCTCCTAGAAACTAAGAAGCATCAATCAGGGTACTATTTCTACTTTTCTCAATATATTTCTCTGGAATTCTGGATCAGTCATAATCTTTTAATGTCTCTCAACTGTAAAATGGGGCTAATCACAAGGAGTGGATCCAGACTTTGTGGAAACAAAAGCTTATATATTTGGACATGTGGTCTTTAAAACCTCTCCAAATATATACCTGTGAAATTATATGGCTTTTAATTATCTTCACAGAAAACCCATATCTACTAACACTGATCCTATCTGAAGATAAAGAAAGGTGCCATATATACAGAAGGCGCATTCACAAAACATCACGTTTTTACTCTGTTAACCTCACTCAAATCTAAGGAGAATTGGTAGTTACAGCACAGCTTCTGGACTGCAATCCTATATATCTCCAGAAACTTAGAATGCACTTAAGAAAAGGTGGGTATCCTGCTAAGAGTAAGAGATTAAGAAACCACCTTCTCAGACCCCAGTGTGCATTCTTCACCTCAAGAGAAAGAAGTGTGAAGTCCATTTTAACAGCTGACACTTTTAATTAGCTATGGGAATTCTATTCAAAAAGCATTTATTGAGAGTTGAAAATATGCAAAGGCACATAGGTACATATGTGAATAAGACAGCTAAACAAAGGTTATTCATAAAAGAGGTTGTATTGGTACTGGAGACAGATTGGTATCTAAAAGTTACAAAACAGTGCTTTTATAATAAAAGGGAAATATAATCGAAGAATTCTTTAAAAAGATAATGGGTGGAAACAATTCAGAGCTAAAAAAAAAAAGCAACCTGGTATCTTCGAGATGGAAGACATAGGGAATTTAAATTCAGACATATGTAACATGGAAAAAAGGGACTAGCTAGATTTTACTTGAGGAGCAAATGTTTTGGTCCATATGATCCAGACTCATATGTCTTTGCAAACTTGGCCTAACTGCACCATGCTCCATCAGATGAATTTTTAAAGACCCAAAGTTCCCCGGTGAAATCCCAATGTATCTTTAATTTGAAGTTGTTTTCAAACTTATAAACTCAAAGTGTTCAAAGGCCAACTAAAATGAGTTCAGATTCATAATTTTCTTTATTAACAGCAAATACTAAAATACTGAAATAAAGCATTTAATGTAAATTCACATAGCTGTAGCAGTATAACACACTATTTTAACTTGCTTCTGTCAAACAGACCTGTTAGTCAAAGCTAAAAATAAAAAGCATCCTTCCAAATGATTCATCAGGTTATTTCCTAATCAATAGTACATAATCCTGACAAAATTACATTGACTAATAGTTTAATAACATCTGCATTAGCAATTTTACTGTTTTCAAAGAAATTATAAATTCCATCTTGATATAATTTACTTCAGGTGCAATATTTCCTTATTAATAACAGGAAATATTAAATGTTAACAAAAAAGAAACCGGTACATGCATTTTTGACCCCAGAAAGTAAACATTCACCACAGTTTAAGTCAACTCTGCATTGAATAAATTTCCTCTATCCCTCTGATTTCTGCCAATCGATTTCATTTGAGAAAACATTAATTTTCTGAAAGCTCTTCGCTAGTCAAAAGTAAACACAGGCTCTGAAAATAAAAGACACATTCGACCTTAATTTGCATAAAGGTTAGATTGCTCAGTTTACGGTCCAGCATATACATCTGTCTTTCCTACTCTATTCTACAATGTTTGAGAGTAGGGGCTCTAAATAATTTCAGCATTCCCTGTATCTAATATCTTGCTGAAACAGAGTAGGTTACATCAACCATTTTTGGAAAGAAAAAGTGAAAGCATGAATCAATCAGAACTAGAATCAAGTTCCTCTGTGTCTAAGGCTTCCTTCTACTATGTTTATACTGTCTCCTATTAACAGGTACAAATTTATCCCAGAACAAGTGCTAACTTGAAAGTTGCTACATAATAGGCATTAAAAGAATACAATCATCTCTCATTATCCATGGGAGAGTGTTTCTAGGATCCCTGTGGGTATCAAAAGCCAGGAATGCTCAAGTCCCTTATATGAAATGGTATAGTATTTGCAAATAACCTGCACACATTCTCCTGTATACTTTAATCATCTCTAGATTACGTATGATGTCTAATACAACGTAAATGCTATTCAAATAGTTATTGTACTCTATCATTTATTATCTGTATATTTTTTATGTTGTAATTGCTATTTTGTTGGGGTTTTAAAATATTTTCAATTTGTGGTTAATTGTATCCAAAGATGCGAAATCAGTGGATACAGAGAATGAGAGGGCAGCTGTATTTGTTGAATGAATAAAAGAACTCACAACAAACAGTTGATGCAAGTATAACAGTGAAAGAAAAATAATTCTTTATACCTACAAGTCTCCTCTAAAAAGATGAATCCCGTCTATTTCTACTTAGAAATTCATTTTTCACGTCTGTGTAGCTGTATGGGTTTGGATATGCAGGCTTGAGAATCAAGGCTGAGAGAGACAAACACATCTGCCTAACATGAGGCAAAGAATTTGGATTTCTCCATGCAATACTGGATGGAGGGTATGAGAAGTGGGAAGAGGAAGAGAAGAGAAAGTAGCCAGTATGGCATGATGGTGTGACGTTAGAAACAAATACTCCAGAGACGGGTGGTTGGTGAGCGTTTTTAGAATACAGATATCTAATACTGAAATTAAGCTTTTTGGTACTTTGAAAATGCAAATTCTTTCCTCAGTCTCTATCCTTCACAAACCTTGAATAAACTCGACTACATTTCCAAGGAGTTTGTGGCATGTTTTATGAAAACCAAGAGAGAAGCTGTGTTATGTATTTGAATTGATACTATGAGGGAACAGAGACAGGACTCATCGGAGCAAGATTCCCATGTCAGTGGTGATCATTAAGATATCTCCGTGAACTGATGAACGTCTTGAAGAGTGTGTTAGGCTACCACAGGGTGTGTCATCCGGGCTCAAGCCAATTAATCATATGCCCAAGTTTTGGTAACACTTGCTGACACCTGGATTCCTCAGGGTATGGGAAAGTACTAATTTTTATAACACTAATGTGCTAGAAATATAAAGGGAGGTTTGTACTCAATGAAATAAGGCTCTCAAGAAAAAAATCACATTCTATATAGGCAATGCATTAAAAAGAGCTAAATATACTTTTCTGGATGGGTACCAAAAGAAATAAATTATATATTTTAAAACATTTCCTGAGAGGAAATGAAATTTTAAAAAGGCTTGTGTAACTCACATTTAAGTGAGCAAGGAACAGCAAAATGGCAATTTCTCACTTCATCCAGGAAGAGAAGACAGGCTGAACAGGAAGAAAGCAACCGTAATGTAAGTGACTTTTGAGTGGTGCAGGGAGAGACTCCTAACAGCATTCAAAATAGAATTTGTCCATTCAGGGAATCACATAAAACTACCTCTAGGACAGCTGCATTGGGCTTTAATTTGAGTGTACAGGCAGCTGCAAAGACATTTGCAGAGCTGGAGGAGTCACATATCTTGCATTTACACAGATTGTATAATTAGCAATTAAGAGCAGAAACAGGGCATTAGTAATATCTGTACTTTAAAGGGTGAGTTTTCAGCAATTGCTGATGCATAAACTGAAAACTCTTTGAAATGCCTACATTCCCTCTGATTGTGGCAGCCAATACTCTGATGTGTACACAATCTACATTTGCAGGAAGAATCCTGAGACCCACAGCAAATCAGCAATGCTCCTCATGGGAGAACTCCAAATCATACCCCATCCCTGACTCTTAGGACCTTTGATAAGATGGTTTCTTGTGCATTCAGCAGCAGTGTTATGTTCTGATCATTCTGTTTTTACTTTATTTTAAAAAAACAAAACAAAGAACAACAAAAACAACCTCAGCTTTTCCTTCTGTTAATAGTCTGAGAAGGCATGACGTGAACAGAACTTGGAGGCTGGAGCAAGCCGGAGACTGAAAATAATTTCATACCTGACACTCAGCTCTGATCCCTACTTCTCAGTCAGAAACAGTACAGAAGCTCCTCAGGTTTCAGACAGCCCCCTTTATTACCTCCTGACATTTTGAAATGGGTGGAGACAATCAAAGTATTGCTCCCTCTTGACTTCCGCTTTTCTAGTTAAGAATCGAGAGATTTAAGGACACAGTAAGAAATGAGAATTAAATAAATGCTAAGTAGTTCAGCACATATGATCAGAAGCAATTCCAACTGTTCAGTTGTGGAATAAGTCCTACTCAAAAGCCAGGCTGTGGAAGAAGAATCATGAGGTGTTTAGGGAGGCCCAGTCACCTGCTGGTGTGTGTCAGAGGAGGAAGTTAGTCCGGTCATTGTCAGGTAACCCAATACAAATACCACCTCTGGATATTAGAGCTTGAAGTTGACCAAAGGCCATGGGTTCAAGCCCCTGAATTAGCTCGGAGACTGGAGAGGTTATGTCTCTTGACGGAGACAGGAGAAGCTCTTTATGTTAACATTTTCCTCAAGGTTTGACTCATCAGTTCAAAGTATGACTTCTCCGAGGCCCTCACACTTCCTACAGCCCACAGCAACCCCTTCTTCCTCAGGGATGAGACCTTTTACTGAGCAGGTAATATAGGGGCGGCAGTTTTCTCGGTGTTTTATATACACCCTCATTTAATTCTTATCAAACTTCTACCTCCGATGTGTAGAGTGAAACTTTCTCTCTCTCTCCTTGCACACCTAATGGCAGGCTGTAAAATAATTTCTGTAGGTAGAAATTGTTGCTCTTCCTCTATCTCTCACAAGCTTCTCCCTATGTGACCAGGAGTGATTCATCTGATTGGTTAGATGGCAAGAATCTGACTCTAACCCCTTGGTGCGAGTTTCCCCAGTGCGAGGGGAAAATGAATAAATGTTGAAGCTCACCTGTGCTCTTTACCTGGAGCTCTCACTACACTGTAAGGCAAGCTAGGATTATGCAAGCAACTAGATTGCAGACCCAATTATCCCCACATGTAGGGGCCAAGGTTTAGACTTGTAGGAAAACAGTAAAAAGTCTGTGGCATTCTCTAATATATCTATTGTGTAATTAAAGCTAATATTTGGTTCTCTGACCTTAGTGCATACATTTCAGTTTAGACCATGGAAAATAAAACAGTATGGTAAACGATTCACCTTAAACCTGGGAACAGGTAATTTGAACCCATATTATAAGAAGAACTCAAGTTCTAAGTGACTCATGTAACTTGTCTGCTTGTTTCCTATTTCATACCCACAATTCTTTTCAGCTTAATTTATCAAATGTAAGCTACCAGAAGGCAGGGATTGCATCATTATTTTATACTTGTATTTTTATTTTTTGAGACAAGGTCTCACTCTGTCACCGAGGCCGGAGTTCAGTGGTGCAATCATGGCTCACTGCAGCCTCAACCTCTCTGGGCTCAGGTGCTCTTCCCACCTAAGCCTCCGAATAGCTGGGCCTAAGCCTCCCAAAGTGCTAGGATTACAGGTTATTATTATGTTTTTAAAAAATCAAGGCACAATATACCGCTTAGAGGGTTCAGAAATATATGCAGGTGATTTAGGTGTACTAATGCATTCATTAAAAATAATCAAGAGTTACCTCCTATGAGGAAGGTACTATAAAGAGCACTTTTATTATATAACATTTAATTTTCACCTGTTAGGTTGGTATTTGTATCCCCATTGTAAAGCAAAAATCGGCTTAGAGAGACAAAGCAAATTGTTGAAATTCACGCAACTAGAATATGGCCAAGCTCGAATTAGAATAAAGCTTTTTCTAAGTCAACTTTTGCATTAACGCTCATTTGCCTCCAACAGGTTGGAAAGTTTCCTAATAGTCTTTCTTATCAGTAAGGAGGCCAAATTCTCACATTCCTACAATTCAACATCACTCTGTAAGAACTGATAACAGCAAAGGAACTTCTAATCCTGGAGGCGCCACATAGCTAGCACGGTATTTGGCAGAGTGGGTATTGAATAGATTATTGTAGGTTGAAAAATAATAACAAATTCCACAAAAATAAAAAAAAAGCATGCCTCAGTAACATTTATAAAAACTGGGTTACATTTCGGTAGAGAAAATCTACTGTCTTTAAGGCCAAATATATGTGAATGTTTTAAGTATCAAAAAATCTAGAATTAACTTCTGTTTTTTCCTCTCACTATGTTTGCTACTATAACTGCTGTGTTCTACAGAGTCTTTATCTATATAATGTAGATATTCATATGCTTGGCTTATTTCATAGGCTTGTAAGGAGTATGAAAGAGATGAAATAATTCCAGGGAATACATCTGTCATAAAACTTTTCATCAAGTACTGTCATTATTTGTTTTTGTGACTATCTTTCACACCAAGCTATGAAATTCTTAAACAGAAAGACAATTTTATTCTACTTTGTGTTCTCCATATTTCTCAATATAAAAATCATTAAATGAATGAATGATATAAATAATTGATAAAATAATGAAAAATGAACACTTTTTTAGAGAAGAGGTTCATTATGTTTATATATATAAATGTTCATAAATATAATCTGTGTATATATGCATAACTGTATGCGTATGTATAATAAAGTGATTGAAATGTTGTAAAAGTGAGTTACTTTTAATTGTTAATTTCCCTGCCCCCATTCCACCCCTCCTCATCATCGGAATTGGTAATGGCTGTACAGCTCTGTAAATTTACTAAAAATGATTGAATCGTACACTGAAAATGAATACATTTGGTGGTATGTAAATTATAGCTCAATTGATTTTTTTCTTAAAGTATTTGTTTTATTCAAGTTGAAATAGTTTTTGTCTTATTTTGTTTTTATCTGGTGTTTGTTTCACATAGACCTGACACTTCGGATTTAATACAACATTCAAATTCCCTATCAGGATGCTCTTTCCTGCTTTCAGTAGGCCTGCCATATTCTCTATTTCAAAGTTAGTGTCTTAGGGAAGAATCCTGTGAACTGCAGAATGTGCTCTGAATATCTACTGGTCTCCAGTTCAGTGAGGTGTCTCTGTTTGTGTCCTGTGACAGCGCACACTGAAATGCGGCTGCACCTCTTACAAAATTTTGTCCTCCACACAGATATATGTTGCTGAAGTTCATGTTCCTTCCACGGCCTATGACTGTGAGATCTCTGTATTTTGTGGCTTCTTTTCATCAGTCCCAGACTAATTTTGATTTACCGGTTTTCCCAACCCTTAGGGATCTGGTAAAAATATCTTGGCTACTTTCTTCCTATCAATCTGGAATGAATAGGGTTGTTTAGAGTCTGCCCTTAAATGCAGATTCAAGACGTCTTTCTCAGGCGTTCCTAACTTAATGCCTGTGTGGCACCTTGTCGCTCCAGAGTTAGGCTAATGTGGGGAATCTTTATGATTATTTCCATTTCCCCAGCTACTGTCAGACTTTCCCTGCTCTGAGAATACTGCCAAACTCTCCTCTGTAGTGTGTCCATACAGAGGAAGAAGCCAATATACCCACGTCTGACCACTGTGCCCTGTTTTGGGAACCAAAATCTAAAAACCAAACTATCTGTCTTTGCTTTCTTGTTATAATAATCTTAATATACCCACCCACCCCCTTCTTTCAGGAAATAAGTGGGTGGCTCTTTGTCAGGGGAGGGGAGCTCAAGCTGAATACAAAAAATTATAAGGAAAAGCATGTCGATATATTTTAAAGCTATTATCTGCATTGAATGAGATAATTATTTTAATACATACCTCCCCTTCTAGATCATATATGACATAAATTATGGAGGAAATATTACACTGTAATGCAAATGAATTTGAGGTCAGAACGAATTTTAATATCAGATCCAAAATACTAATTTCAAAAAAAAATGTTTCAAAAGGGTATAGAATCAACACATCAGAAATAGCAAGCCACATAGTATACATTTTACCTGAAGGCAGAAACTGAAAGGGATATCTTTTCAATGCCAAGGTAGAATTGCTATAAATCCACATTGTTTATCTGTGACTATGAGGGCTAAGATGATGGATATAACTGTAGCTAATTTCAATTACAGTAACACATAGCCAGATAATGGGATCATTAGCACTAGAGTAGACGGAAATATATGCTAATAGAAATTCTGCAGGTATCTCTAAGATAAACTGTTTGAAAAGAGAATGCTTTGTCATACCTGTATCAGATTAATTGAATCCGAAGACCTAATCCATGGCTTGGGAAAATAAGTTTTTTATGATGTTGTGAACTGTCTTACAATTATGAAGACAGCTTGACAGCTAATAACACTCACAGCAAATACAGAATAAAGAAAACCTTACTTGATGTCAGATCCTGCCCTGCCAGTGTTGTTTCTACTTTTGGATAGACTGTGCCAATACCTTGATCAGTCAGAGCTCAGCAAGTGGGTTCTGAGCTATTGTATCTCATGAGCATTCTGGGTGGTCTCTAACCCACAGATTCATGATCTCTAGTTATGGGCAGCCTTATCTGTTACTGCAAAGTATTGTCCACATTTTTCATTACCTACATGTGCTATAAAGTCAAAGAGACTTGAAAGTACTGGCATAGACCCACAATAGCAAAGAGGTTTCAACATATGAGGTTGCATCCCTTGTTAGTAGCTTCCTGGAATACTATACTGACAAAGGTTTTGGCATGAAGATCAGATGAAGATCAGTGGAAAGGAATGTGGTACTCAATTATTAATACTTATCATATGTCTGGGGGGAGGAACCTACAGCTCACTTTCTCTCTATTTGTTGATCTTGGCATATGTATTATAATTCTGAGTGTAAAAATAAACGGTATTTGCTAAGGACATGAGATGAGCTGGTATATATACAAAGTGGGGGGTGGCCTAGAGACTAGTGTTTTCATCTCCACTTAAGGTGAATATAGCCTGCGTCTGTTATCCTGGCTTAAGATGTCAGGGTCCCAAATTATCCTCTGTTAATCCAATGCGTGCTGTGGCAGCACCTCATTTATGCCACATTTTATTATTCAGAAATGGTCTGCTGTATTACACTATTCTAGCTAGAATAAAGGCAAAATTAATTAATATAAGATTTGAAATTTGAGTAAAAATGCTTATTAATAGATTCTAAACTTTAATGATCTCTATATTTTGGAAATAATTATGTTAATGGTTATTTTTTTCATTCTCGTGTCTTACCATCACCAGCTATCTTATAATTAAATGCTCAGTTCTACTACTAACCGTGTCCTAAAATTCACACTAGATAATAGTAATTCTCAAAGGCATTTCCTCCTAATATTTTCCATATTTGCCAAAGCAAGAGTTAGAAAGTTGAACACTATTTAAAAGGTTAAAAACCGTCTATACCTACGTATCAAACTAAAGGCAAGAAATATTTTTATTATGTTATATCTTTAAGTGTAATTTAATTGCTGTATTTATTTCAGTGTAAAGGAATCAATTAAAAATGAAACTATTTCATATGATAAAAAGTAATTTGTTCTACTTCAACATTTAAAACCATGCTTTACAAGGGTGCATTATTAATACAATAATATTTTAATATGAGCAATTTTTGTAATTGCATCTAAAATTCATATCTACATTTTACTTAGTATCTTTTTTTCTGCAAGGTTTCTTCTACAAAATCATAGTTGCAAATGCATTACCAATATCTTTATTAATATAACTAAACTTCACAATACCTCACAGCCTTTAAGAAGTCCCAGAATACTTGAGCATTTAAAATCACATTTTACCCCTCCTTCAGAGGTTAAATGCTACCACCTGGAGGAGAACCATAATCTTATTCAATGTGCATATTTGTACACTGATGTTGATTAAATTGGATTAGAGTTCTTCCAACTCTAGATCCCCAAATTCTTCACAATTCTCAGTCAGTGACACTATAGTACCATTTGTTTTATTTAATGTAGGTGGCCATCTGAGGGAAAATTATAGATGAAAGCAGAATACTGGGAAATAATGAAAGACTTTCACTAATGAAATAAAAATTGGAAAGATCTTATTATTCAGAAATACTATTTTCACATTCTCTGAACATAGCCTATGTAGCTTTTTCTTTTGGCCATCCGGGTATCTTAACTACCCTAGAGAGGAGTACCCAATGAGACAGGGGTCTGGCTTTCATCAGTTTCATCTTTGATTTTTAACTTAATTCTCTTGATGGCTTTTTAAAATCACCAGCACAGCATATTTTAATCTCCATGTATTTTATTCTCTGTAGCAAATGGCAATTTCTCTTCAAGGAGAAGCAGAGTTCCAATGTCTTAGAGTTTCAGCTAGGCTATATTTACATTCATCAAACACTTACAGTTTCCAGAATTTTCATTTCTAAAATTATGTTTTAAGACAGAAGCTAGTAGAACTTGTCTTATCCACTGACAGCTGAGACCACTAACTTGTATAGAAAGCTGCTACAAATTACTCAATGGTTTAAAAATTCAGTATAGCTATTAAAGGATGCTGTTTCACTGTAAGCATCAATAGAGAAACTGAGCCTCCAGAGAGTTATAAAGAGGTGGAGTTTGATTTAGAATTCCTCCATCTCCAAATTACCTAGCACTTGTCATGTTATCCTGGACTTATCCGAAACCCTTTCTTGCTTACCCCAGTGCTTTATTCAAATCATTGGTTTAAACCCATATTTCTAAAACATGTTTTTTCTCTTCATTTTAGTGTCAATTTTTTACTAGCTAGGTTTTAGAAATAAAGTAATAAGATTTCATTAAACATCATTACTAAATAATTTTTTTTATTTAGAATGATTGTTACATTTAGAATGACTTCATTTAGAATGATTGACATCTTTCTATTAACCCCAATTCATTCATCCAATGAATGTTATATTGAATACCTACTATAAACCAAGCATTAGGCTTGGAAATTAGATACAACTTTTAGGAAAAATAGACACAATTCCTTACATTATTACTTAAAATCTCATAAGAAGCAATAGATATTAATAAAATAACCACAAAGAGAAGGACCTGATGTCATGAGTGGTTTTGACCTAGACTTGGAATTCAGGGAAGGTGAAGTTCTGGGACTGTGCTGATGGAGGTGATATCTATAAAGTAAGAATGAATAAGAAGAGAAAGAGGAAGAGAAGACTATTCCAGAACCCATGGTAGGCAGGAACTTTCCAAGTACAAGGGCATATGAGAAGGCCAGCATGACTAGAGTAGAAATCATGGGGAAACAGTTGAAGATGAAGCTAAAGTGGCAAGGGGAAGCCACAGGTACTTGAAGGTCATGATCCAAAGTTTTTATTTTTGTTCTTTTAACCACAGAGTGATGTGAAGTTATTTAATTGTAGAAGATTGTAGATGATGATGAGGTTTGATTAGATTTGCAATTTGAAAAAAAGGCAGTCCTGTTACTGCAGAGATAATAAATTGGAAGGTAGAATACTTAGGAGACTGTTGGAGTACTACATGTGAAAGAGGATCATGATAATAGCATCTACCAGGACTTTAAGCATGTGAAGCCCTGAACACATCCAAGTGGAGATTTTGAATAGGCCCACTGAAACATGTCCTTGGTATTCAGAGGAAATATCTGGGCTGAAGATATGATTCACCACATTGGGGTAGTTGATTTTAAATGGTTTGCTAATTTAAGCTAGCATATTAGTGTGTTCTCATGCTGCTATGAAGAAATACCTGAGACTGGGTAATTTATTAAGAAAAGAGGTTTAATTGAATCACAGTTCCTCATGGCTGGGGAGGCCTCAGAAAACTTACAATCATAGCTGAAGGCACCTCTTCACAAGGCAACAGGAGAAAAAATGAGTTCCAGCAGGGAATATGTCACACGCTTATAAAACCATCGGATCTCACGAGAACTCACTCCTCACTATCACGAAAACAGCAAAGGGGAAACCGTCCCCATGATTCAATTACATCCCACTGGGTCACTCTCAGGACACTTGGGGATTATGGAGACTATAATTCAAGATGAGATTTGGGTGGGGACACAAAGCCTAAATGTATCATTCCACACCTGGCCCCTCCCAAATCTCATGTCCTCACATTTCAAAACATAATCATGACTTCCCAATAATCCCCCAAAGTCTTAACTCATTCAGTATTAACCCAAATGTCCAAGTCCAAAGTCTTATCTGAGACAAGGCAAATCCCTTCTGCCTATGAGCCTGTGAAATCAAAAGCAAGTTACTTACTTCCTAGATACAATTGGGATATAGGCTTTGGGTAAATATACCTGCTCCAAATGGGAGAAATTGGCCACAACAAAGGGGGTACAGGCCCCATGCAAGTTCGAAATCTAGCAGGTCAGTCATTAAACCTTAAAGTCCCAAAATTATCTCCTTTGACTCCATGTCTCACATCCAGGTCACTCTGATGTAAGAGTTCAGCTCCCACGGTTTTGAGCAGCTCCATGCCTGTGGCTTTGCAGGATACAGCCCCGCTCCTGGCTGCTTTCATTGGCTGGCATTGAGTGTCTGTGGCTTTTCCGGTGCATGGCACAGCACAAGCTGTTGGTTAACCTACCATTCTAGGGTCTGGAGGACGGTGGCCCAAAGCTGCACAAAGCATGGGCCCTGGGCCTGGCCCAAGAAACCATTTTTCCTTCCTAGGCCTCCAGGCCTGTAATGGGAGAGGGTGCTGTGAAGGATTCTGACATGCCCTGGAGACATTCTCCCTTTTGGTGATTAACATTTGGTTCCTCATTACTTATGCAAATTTCTGCAGCAGGCTTGAATTTCTCCCCAGAAAATGGGTTTTTCTTTTTTATCCCATCATCGGGCTGCACATTTTCCAAACATTTGTGCTCTGCTTCCTCTTCAATGCTTTGCCACTTAGAAATTTCATCCCCCAGATACCCTAAATCATCTCTCTCAAGTTCAAAGTTCCACAGATCTCTAAGGCAGAGGCAGAACGCCACCAGCCTCTTTGCTAAAGCATTGCAAGAATCACCTTTATTCCAGTTCCCAACAAGTTTCCCATCTCCATCTGAGATCACCTCAGCCTGGACTTCATTGTCCATATCACTATCAGTGTTTTGGTCAAAGCCAACAAGTCTCTAGGAAGTTCTAACCTTTCCCACACCTTCCTATTTTCTGAGGCCTCCAAGTCTCTAGGAAGTTCCAAACTTTCCCACATTTTTCTGTCTTCCTCTGAGCCCTCCAAACTGTTTCAAACTCTGCCTGTTACTCAGTTCCAAAGTGGCTTTCACATTTTTCAGGTATCCTTACCACAGCACCCCACTACCTCGGTACCAATTTACTGTATTAGTCCATTCTCAGGCTACTACAAAGAAATACCTGAGACTGGGTAATTTATACAGAAAAAAAGGTTTAATTGACTCACAGTTTTGCATGACTGGGGAGGCCTTGGGAAACTTGCAATCATGGCGGAAGTCACCTCTTTGCAGTGCTGCAGGACAAACAGTGAGTGCCAGCAGGGCAAATGCCACACACTTATAAAGCCATAAGATTTTGTGAGAACTCACTGTCACAAGAACAGCATGGGAGAAACTGCCCCCATTATTCAATTACCTCCCACTCGTTCCCTCCCACGACACGTGGGGATTATGGGGATTAAAATTCAATGTGAGGTTTGGGTAGGAACACAGAACCTAACAATATTAACTAGCAATTACATACATTTGTTCAAATGTATACAGTAATGTTTAAGTTCCATCACTGCCTATCTGCTTATAAGTCTTCCCCCATCTCAAAGACATAAGTAAATTTTTAAAAAATGCTTATTTGATTATAACAAATCATCAAATAGAACAATGATTTTGTGAAATTGCAGGCTGCCTTTCTTACTGCCCTCCAGGAATCATTAATTGAAGTCTGAGAAACCAAATTCTAGGATTAAAATTAAAATACAAAATGTGAATTCTATGAAAGTACACAGCCTTTATTAAATAGGCTAAGAAACAAAAGAGTTCAGGAAATTTCCAAAGAATTCTGGAAGTTATTACGATGTCCTATATTCTTTCAAAAAATGATTTGTGGCTTTTAAATTTACACATAATGCAAAAGAGAATAATCAAAAATAAAATTACAACCAAATCAATAAAATGAAAACAATGACTTTGATATTGTTAATCATAGCAGATAATTACATACAATAATTGGGCTCTGAATTGAGTATTCTGCATTCTTATCAGTTAAAAGAAAAACATAGGAGAAATGTTGAGGTACATCAGTTCTATATACTGAACACAAATTGAAATGTATTATCTGAAAATTACATAAATCATAAAGTTGAAACTTTCCTGCAACATCTAGAATGCAATCTTGTCTTTGTTGCATAATTCTCAGTGTTTGGCAAAAGAGGTTATCCGTATTTTCTCTTGAGATAAGTTATTTTGTATTAAATTCAAGAAAACCATTATTCTCAGCAAACTAACACAGGAACAGAAAAGCAAACACTGCATGTTCTCACTTATAAGTGAGAGCTGAGCAATGAGAACACATGGGCACAGGGAGGGGCACACCACACACGGGGGCCAGTTGGGGGAGACTGTTGGGGGAGAGAGTTTTAGGGAAAACAGCTAATGTATACTGGGCTTAATACCTATGTGATGGGTTGATAGGTGCAGCCAATCACCATGAAACATGTTTACCTATGTAACAAACCTGCACATTCTGCACATGTACCTCGGAACCTAAAAAAATAAAATAAAAATTGTTTTAAAAATAAAAAGGCATTCATTGTGCCTCGAGAACCTGATAGAAATTTGGCATAGGTAAAACAGTTGTTTGGCAAAATGATTGCTTAGTTGTCTGAACTCTTCAGCATGTACCAGTGGCTTTTTAGAACTCCGTTTTCTCCTCTTGTGTAGACCTTCAGTCATTGAATGTCATTTATAATGAAGCAATTTTAACAGACTTTAACTCACAGATGCAGAAACAGAGCTTAGGACTGATGTAAAGATCATATTCTCTTAGATATCGTTTCTTAACGTGGAAGCTACTCTTTCCTCCAAATAAAACAATTATTGATCTACTTTTTTAGTTTAGGTAACAAATGGTTAAGTTTTGTAAGTTATAAGGGAGCCAGGCAACTCCTGAAACACATTTTTAGTAACAAGCTACTTTAACTGGCTTTTCATGCGGAAGACTAAATAAATGTGTTGTGTTTTGTAAACGCACAAAACAACAGTGTTATCTGTATGAATTTGTTTGTAAATATAACTCTTGTAAATTCTTAAGTGGCTTTCGACTCATCTATTATTTTAATGGAAATAGAAAAAATAAGAGATGCAGGTTGTCTTGTTTCTAAAAGAGACTTGTTACATACTGCGGTGCAAATTATATATTGGTTCAATTCTATCTTATGACAATAGTGAGATCTTGAAACTGAGAGTACTCCTCTTTAAGTACTGATAAATGCTAATAAATGCTTTACTGAAAACTTTGTTACATGAAGACAAAACCTTAATTACCAAGCCAATTATTATGTTTGCCATGACTTCAAAGGGATATTTCTTCAGGGTCTTTCCTGTGAGGGGATGTTTAATAACTTCTTTGGGACCTTCTGCCTGTGAAACAGTATAGACCTATACTTTGGTGCTTTTAAAGAGCAGGATACTAGAAAAGAAATTGGTTGTTTGGGGATTGATTGTTGAGATGTCAGAAAGAGATGCTTACAAAGCCAATATTTGGTTAGGTAATATAATAATGATAGAAGTCATTTCAATGTAACCTTAGAATTTCACAAAGTATTTTCACATATTATATAATGTGAATATGAACAACATTCTGGTAAGTAATACATAAGACATAAATATAAAACAGTAATTCAAAGAGATAAAATCTACAGGTTTTAAATATTTCTATCTTTTGTAAATTTGCTGATTATTATCAGCCTCAGTCCTGCATTGCTGTATCTTCTCTTTCTCTTTCAAGTGTCCAAGAGCTTTTCTTGCTATTCCTATGAAACCCTAGGTTGTGGCTATATTTAGTAGACTATGAAGAATACTCTTGGCCTCATCCAATTTTTTCTCCCTGGGTAATTTTAAGGAAACAAATGATCCGCAATCAAGATATACTAGTTGTTCTTTGCTTGCTGATGGATGACATGGATTACTTTTTAAGATTCAATTCAACAGGGCATTTATGAAGTCACCACTATGTGAGTCTTGTATGAAGGTTCTGGTTCTGATGCATATCATTGTTTTCAAGGAGCTTGCAATTTGACCGACTTGAGGGAAATATACATCATTAAAAACATAGCAAGGAAAAAGGAAATAATCACTCTATTAGAAGTTTAAGCAAACATAGTCAAGTGCAGAGGAAAGCACAGCAGTTATAGAAGGTTTCACAAATGAAATATTGTTTGATCTTGATCTCAAAAATTACCAGACTTTACTAGAACTATATAGACAAAAGAAACATGACTGTGGGTGGAGGGTATTTGGCAAATACTGAAGAGTTGATAAGGCTAATCAAAACATCTCATTGAAAATATCAACTATAATATGAACAAAGCATTTTCTTCAGAAATAAATGATTATGTCAGAAACATATTTTTTAAAATAACATTTTCAAAGCTATGCTTCATGCTTTTATAATGGTCCAAGAAGAAAACATCTGCAGACCTATAAGAAAAAATCTAATATAAATTTCCCTTTAACTGTTCATCTCAATTCCTTCCACATAAAATTCAATAATCAGTTGCTTCTCTGTGAGTGTCTCCAGGACTTGTATGCACATGATTGTTGACTGGGGTTTATGGGAAGATTTGCAAGTATCCTATCATGTGGCTTTTCTGGGTTGATCATATTCGAGAGACAGTAAATACTTAGAGTTTGCTGGGAACCGTGTCTTTAAAAAATATAAGTTTTACTATGTGTTTCCCTACACTTTTGTCTTAGCAGATAGAAAATAGCCTCAAGTATTCATCTTGTTCTATTCAAACAAAGCTGAGTTGCATGCTACCTTAGTAGTAAACAGATGGATTTTACTTAAGGCAGAATCGGCATAAGCATTAGCCTTCTGTTCCATTATATATCTAGGGTTACATAATCAATTTTGTTAATACCTTAAAACATGCATTACCATTCATGGAACAGATCTGCCATTGTGGCAAATATAAAGGAGTGGTTTTACAACTTTTCCATTTAGAGTAACGGGAAACTGAGAAGGTTTATGCATTTATTTATCCAATGCTATTTCGAATATCAATAAAAACCAAGATGTTATTTTCAATAGATTGGTTAAAGTTATCTGAGATGACTTGTTCAGGAGACTAGTGTGTTTTTCATTAATTTCTGAAGCAAGAGAAGTCGTAATATGACAACTGCTACGTTTCACCAACAAAGTCATTTAGTAAGAAAAAAATAAATTGATTGTTTACCATTATAGAGTCAAAACAATACATTCTTTGATTAATTTTTTTCACTGCTCAACTTTTTGAAAGGAGGTATGAGTATACGACGCATTCCTTATTCTTGAAAAAAGCTTGCGTAATTATTAAAACATCAAAGCAAAGCATATTCTGGTCACTAGAGTCCACACTTAATCTTGTTAATTGCTGTTTCCTCGCAGGTTGTATCATGATGTTTAGAACACAATAGGTATTTATAAATGATAGATAAACTTATACAAAAAAGATAACACAGTATCTTCAAGATGCTGCTACCACTTTTCCTAGGTTTAAGTTTGGGTACATTTGATGGCATGTAAACTTTAATTGAATCAACACGATACAGACTCCATCACCATATCTTAGGTGATTAAAAAGGTACTCACCTCAAACACAGCTAGGAAATCTATTTTAGTATGTGACCATTTGATGTATCTTGATATTCAAATATGGAATATGTTGACAAGTAAAAACTAAGATATTAAACACAGTATCAAATATAGGTTTAAGCATTTAAGAAATTATAAATTATCTCAGGAAACTGATGAATGATGTCATGTTAGTTTCATATTGTTGCATAATAAACTACCACAAATGTAGCAGCTTAAAAGAACATTCATTTATTATCTCAAATTTCTGTAGGTGAGAAGTCTGAGCTGGGGTTGGCTGGAGTTAGCTGAATTCTCTGATTAAGGTCCCATGAAACTGAAATCAATATCGCCAGAAAGACTGGTCTTATCTGAAAGCTCTGAGGGGGAATCTGCTTTCCAGTTGATTGAGGTTGTTGGCAAAAATCAAATTTTCATGGTAGTAGATGTAATGTCCCTGTTTTCATGTCCTAGAGGCTGCCCACATTCCCATATACCTTAGCATGTGACCTTCTCCATCTTCAAACCAGTAACACTGACTTGAGGTCTTCCTGTGCTTCATAACTCTCACTTTCTTTTCTATGACCAGCTGGAGAAAAGGCTCTGATTTTAAAGGGCTCTTGTAATTAGCCCTGACACAGCCAGATAATCTCCCTATCTTAAGATCAACTGATTTAAACACTTAAATATATCTGCCATATCCTTACACAGCAGTACCTAGATTTGAATTTGATTGAATAACTGGGACAAGATAAGTAACTGGAATAAGGAGTCAGGAATCTTCGAGGCCTTCAAATAATTTTGCCAACCACATATGGGCTTCATAAAATCGGGTAGTAAATTAGGAAAAGAGAAGGGTAAGCAATACAAAGAATAGCTGCTTAATATAGAAAGCCCCTTATAAGCTTTATTAGGCTTATATAATAGCTTATATTAAGCTATTATAGATTTATGAGGAAAGTCATTGTCAGCTACAATTTCATCTTAGAGAGCTCCAGATCCAGCTGAGATCAAGAAGACCAGAGAATGTCAAAAGAAACCCTTGAGAGAAAAAGAAAGAAATGTATCAATGAGTTCATTTGTTTGAATGCCTGAAAAAATAATATTAAAAGGTCTTTTACAGATCTAACATATTTAATAATGTTTAAATTAAATTGAATTAGGCCAATAAAAAGATGGAAAGTTAACACTGGGATATGACAAAGAGTTGTACAAAAAAGCAAATGTAACTACAGCACCCTATGTGGCCCAATTGTGGGCAGTATTTACATAATCCTGACAAATGAACCACTGAATATTAATTTAAGAAAAATTGAAATGTAATTCTATTGATAATGTTGAAAGAGAGATAAAGTAGAGTGAGATAACTAAATTCTCATCTACCATAAAAGGAAGTCAATACATATTATATGGAAAGAAAAAATACAAACATAGCAATCAAAGCTATTATCCAAAAATGTGGATTAAGAGATAAAACTTAAAAGTGATTGCTCTGGAGGAGTGGCACATGGGACTGCTATTCTCCATAAGCACTTTATTGCTCTTTGACTTTTTATAGTATAGTCAAAAGTTACATTAATAAATATTAAACTAATTAAAACATATTTTAGACATATACATGTTTGTCAATAAGGATTTATGAAAACATATTTCAAACTTCAGGAAATCAAATAGTCTCAAATTCTACCTTCAAATATTAATAAATACATCAACTGCATGTGTTCAGTTGAAAACTCAGTAACATCACTTGCATTAGTTAAAATGAGACATTCATAACTGGCTAATATCTAACTTTACTCATTTTCCTGAAAGCAACGCTAACTAATATATGCAAATATAACTTCACTTCAGGCTTGTTGAAGCTAGCTAATTCTCAATATTTTGCTAGTGTTAACATCATGATAATCTTTTGTCAATATCAAAAACACTATTTTGCTAATATGTCCTAATGATGATACCTCTGAATGTCAAATAACAAGTCTTTACATTGGGAGAAGAGGACTCAACACAAGCAGGATCCATTCATATGCTAATGGTTAGCAGACAGTTGCCAGGCCACTACCAGTCCAGCATATATTTTCTTACACTTCACTTTCATACTTCAATTGCCTCCCTTCCAAGCCAATTGTAAAAATTCATGCATAATCTCAAGAAATGCCTTAAAACAGACCAATACGTTCAGGTAATGTGAATGGTGAAACATCAATACTTTTCTGTGTTTTAACAGTGTTACCAGAAAGGGGTCCTGATCCAGACCCAAGAGAGGGTACTTGAATCTCGCACAAAAAAGAATTCAGGTCGAGTCCACAGTGCAAAGCAAAAGCAAGTTTATTAAGAAAGTAAAGTGGTGAAAGAACAGCTACTCTATAGACAGAGTAGGGTGTTCCTGAAAGTAAGAGGAGGAACTTGTCCACTCTAGGTACAATACTTGCTTATATATGGGATAAAAAAAGATCTCAGTTAATTTAGAAAGTTTATTTTGCCAAGGTTGAGAAGGTCCACCTGTGACATTGCCTCAGGAGGTCCTGACGACATGTGTCCAAGGTGGTCAGAGCATACCTTGCTTTTATATATTTTAGGGAGACATGAGATATCAATCAACGTATGTAAAATAAACATTTGTTTGGTTCGGAAAGGCAGGACAACTGGAAGCAAAAGCAGGACAAATCAAAGCGGGGAGGGGGCTTCCAGGTCACAGGTAGGTGGGAGACAAACAGTTGCAATCTTTTGAGTTTCTGATTAACCTTTTTAAAGGAAGTTATCAGATTTGCATTTATCTCAGTGAACAGAGAAATGACTTTGAATAGAACGTAAGGCAGGTTTGCCCTAAGAAATTCCAAGCTTGAATTTTATTTTTGTCTTTAGCTTAGTAACATTGGGGGCCCAAGATATTTTCCTTTCACATAAGAAAACAGAGCAATAGACCTAAGAAGAATCTGCCTATGACTCTTGAAACTCCACAAAGAAAACAGAACACCCCAAAAAGAGTGGGTGGTGCCTTTGTTTTGAATTCTTTAAAGGGATTCAAGTCACTAGAAGCCTTCTTTAGATTTTTTTGGTACTGCAGATGGCAAAGGGAGAAGGAGATATAGGGTGGAAGAAAAGTACACAAAATAACATTTTATTTTAAAGACAGGAAGCAAACACAGAAACCGAGCACTTTTGTTTGTTTCTTGTTTGTTTGTTTGTTTTTCTTCTTTTGAAGCTGCGAAGAAGTTTGACCAGATTAGAGCAGCTTTATTACCTATAATTTGGAATTCTCACTTGAATTTGACCATGTCAGGTAGAGTTGGTCAAATCTGATGGAAGAAAGACCAGAACACACAACAACAACAACAACAAAATACCCCAACAATATGATCGCAGAATGTTCTAATGGTAGAGAGAAATTAAGACCAGCTGGTTGTTACACCTTAGCCAAGACAAAACCCTAACTCAGCTATTTACCTAGGGATGGGTCTCAGGCTGAAGACTGCTCTCTATCATCCTAGAAACAGGAAAAAACTCAAACTCATCTTCCCTGCAGGAGCAAAATCAAACTTCATAAAGGAGTTATTGGCCTTCCATCATCACAGAAGCAGGAAATCTTGCCTTACTCGTTGAAGGCAAATACAACTCCAGAAAAAAAGGTGAATTGTACAGCAAAATAAATTTTAGATTTTGACCAATTTTTGGACATTAGGGATTCTCTGGAGAGGGTGCTCCCAGACCTCAGCACACTGTCCTGTTGCTTTGGGCCATAAAGTTAGCTCATGCTGGTACCAAGCACCAATAGGAGATTTGTCAAAGGTCAAGTCCATAAGAACTTGTTTTATAATCAACAGAATAAATTTTTAATTTTCTATCAGAAAGGAAGATTCACTTAACATAAATTCATTTCACACACAAAAATGGCTAGAACACATCTCTTCTATGGAGGAAAGAACATCTAACACCAAAAAAGAAATTACCATATTGTGTTCATTTTAATTTCTAACTTTAATCTCTAATATGTGGCTTAGCTAGTATGTCAGATAAAAATGCACCAGTTATTGATTTTCATTTCATTTGAGATTGTCTTATCTCCTTAAAATTTAAGTGGACCAATTTTTATTGTCAGTAAATACAGTTATCCAGCAGCTAGGTCTACCATCTTTCATAATACTTTTTGAAATATCCTGAAGAATCACAGTAAAAAGGTCCTGAAATATAATGTGTTAAAATTATAGGCAAAACAGAGTAATACCATGTGCAGTTTTTGAATGCCCAGAATACATACGTAATATAATGGTCATAAGGAAAAAGGGCAATAGATTAATTGTGGAATGGTATCCAATGTGAGAATGTATTTTTCACACAGTCACAAAAATGATTTCCCTTCTGACCTAAGAAAATTTTTTATTTAAAACAATTCAATGCATCCCTATTCTAGGTAAGTTTATACACGGTTATAAAGTCATTTAAATAGTTCTTAACAACTTCCATTCTAATGTTGTTTTTTTTTCTCTGACACTCTTTTAAAGTTATGCATATTGTGCCAGAAAGACGAAGGATTTATTCTGCCCATTAGTCATAAAATATTGTTTTTATGTTATGAAGTATCACTATCACATGTCTATATTTGAACTGCATATCAATCTCTTCTTGTTATCACCTCTAGCCCCTGAGTAAGGAAGATGAATAATACAGAATTTTATATTTTCATTGTAGCTAGAGAAACTGAGGCATGGAACATAAAACACTTTGTTTTAGTCTTATAAAATATTCCCAAAATAGACTTGGGATTCAAATTGAAATCCTCCTGACTCTTGTTTATTTTGAAGGATTAAGATCAGTTCACTCTTTGATGTTTGCAACGTTGTGAAAGAGTCATTAAAGGACGAGGATGCTCCCTTTTTCATCCTTTATTTTTTCCTGTTCATCATACTGCAGCTCTGATGACTAGACCTCAGGCAGCCATCTTGGTCCAGAAGGTGGAAATGACATTTTGACAGTAGAAGGATAATCTGATAATCACAGAGTTGCCATGCAAATCTTGAACTGTTTACTTCTAATCTTTGTTAATGTGTGAGAGAAATAAACTTTTTTTAAAAAAAACAGTAGTTTATTCATTGAAGGGAGTAGAAGGACATAGTTTTTGGTAGATAGGTTCTCCTGTGTTCTAGCCTGGGAAATGTGCCAACTTATGGCAAAAGTCATTATTCTTATTCATCAGGTTTTTTTCACATAATGAAAATTTTACAGTGAATTCTGGCTGGAAAATGCATGGGTGTAATTTGTTTTAATGACTTCTATGAATGATAATTTATTTAACTTTCTTATCTAAACTGAAAATTAAGTAAGGGCCTCATAACACATTGCAGGTTGCCTGAGAATGTCAAGTAACACTAATGCTCAGCTTTACGTTTAGCCTATCATTTGGTTTTTTATCTGAAACTCTTCATAGACTGTTTCTTTATTCCTTGACTTTAAAAATGAACAATAAGTGACCAAATTCTATCAGAATTTTACATACTGTCTCACAAATGAACATTTATTGCTTTTGTACGATTAATTTCTTAGAGTGGTGTGTAGCCAAAATGCCATCATCTGAGAAAGCAGATCAACATTTTATTGTGATTATAGGCCCCGCCACACTTAGAATATTCTCCAGGCTGTCCCTCTTAATTTCAACTATATAAAGAAAAATTGCGAAGAGACTTGACCTAGTATTTTGATTAAACTATTCTTTTCACAAATATTGATCTATCATATGTCAAATTTCACTAGAATTACTGAGTATTTGGATTACAGTTCAGTCTTCTCCATTTATACACATTTAATTTAATTGTAAAGATAGCTGCATCTCATGCTTTTACAAATATTTTTAAGAAGAAATACATTTTCCATGCCCCGATTTGTTCTTTATTTCTTTTAACACTTCTGTTTCTATCACATCCAATGTTTTTACTAATATTTTTTCTGCAATATTTTTTTCTACAAAGAAACCTCTTTTCTACTAAAATCTCGGCCCTAAATCCATTTTTGATTCCAAAAAGAAATAAAATGTGGGTGTATAATCCATTTGAAAATTAACAAATAATGATTTATGTGAAAGAAATTAGTTACTTTATGATTTTTAATAGCAGCATCATTAAATCCTTGCATTTGATGCAAGGTAAGGTTTGCATCAAATGATGCAATATGAATGATGCATAGGTAAGGTTTGAAGAGCCTTACCTATGTATGTTGATCCAGTAAGTTGAAGTGGAGATTGAAATCTAGTTTTTAGAAGAACATTCGTGTGTTTCTGTTGCAGCTGTTTCACAAGATCAAAACTCTGCCAGAAGGATACGCCTCCTGTCATTTTATACCAGAAATAGTCAAAATTATCCCATGTCTGCAAGTTAGAAATTTAAAATTCTCCTTGTCATTTTAATAATTAATTTCAATATTCCAAACACTGTTTTATTTTGAATGCCATGGGCTGACCAGATGGTGTCCAGAAGTACCTACTCCTCTAAACATAAAATCTGGAGACTCAGAGTCTTCTTCAAAATATTTTCTTTCTATATCCAAAGGTCAATATCCAAAATGATGTAATAAACATTTGCTTAATTTTTTAGTGCTGTGGTTCATTGGTTTAGATTTAAACCTGTTTTCCATACAGCTATTATACATTCATTGATTTTATACACAATATGCATAGTATATAGATGTTGTTACTCAGTGCTTCATGATGTAAAAAATAAAGGTCATACTGAATTACATTTTTCTTTTAATTAATCTTATATGATAATTAAAATCTATTTTCAGAACTAGAGGCAATAGAGCAAGTTTGTCGAATCCATATAAGTGTCATGGTTTAGCTAGGTGAATTCTTAATAAGGACTTCAAAACAGGCTAAATTAATGGTATTAAAAGAAACACTGCTTTCTAATGAGAGTTATGGATTTGGTGGCTGATTGCAATGATTATACAATGTAAAATCTATGTAGTACCTAAGAGAATCACTGCATTTTAACTGGATTATTGTGCCTTTGAAAAATAGAAATCCACTCAGCTAGGTACATTATATTCCTAAAAACAAGGAGGGAGTCTAAACTTTCTTATGTCTAGTTCAGTAAGATTCTGATTTAAGCAAGGAATCCAAAACAAGAAAGAACACTTAGAAAACACACGAATGTTTTTTACTACCTGCGATTTCGATCAATAAGATATAGACTGATACTGACAAATCTAATTGGCTCTGGCTAACCAGAGTGAGGTATTATGATTTTTACAGATATTTTCAGTGTCTGAAAATAAAATGGCCTAAGCAAAGCACACAGTCTTGGCCTTTTGCTTGGAAAACTAACATATTTTTTAAATATTCAAAAAATTTTAAAAATATTTATAGGTCCTTGACTGACATTTAAAGAATATGCATGGCTATAATTTTTTTTTCATTTTAAAACCTGAATTTTATTTAAAGTAATTTATCAAAGGCCTGAAGTATAGCTGAATTTTTCTAAGCACAAGCTCTCGGGTCAATCATCAGGCATATCCCAGGTAGATTCCTTTCTAACTATGTGACCTTGGGTACATGCTTAACCTCTCTGTGTTGTAGTTTCTCATTTGAAAAATGGCCAAAGTAATAACTCCTGTCTCCCATGGTGATTGAGCACATTAAATGAGTTAATGCAATTTGTGCTATAATTTGTGCCAACATCAGCTCATAAAAAGCAGTTGTGTGCATTTTATCTCAATCCCGTGTTTGTGGTGAGAGAATGTTCACCATGGAATTAATAAAATTCTACAAATAAGGGCATTTTTCATCAGAAATCTTGTTGTTAAACATTTACCAGGACTGGACTTGTGAATAAACTTAAAATCACGTGTAACAGGGTGGTTCCATCAACAAAACAATTATGTATAATATGATTAGCTGTCAGAATATCAACACTAGAGAGGACCAAAGAAATTTATTCATTCAATTGAAATTTAAGTGTCTACTAAATTTAAGCCATTTGGTCACTTAACGTAAGTACACAGAACATACTCGTGCAGATTACATTGTAGTATTAGAGTAGACAGAAAGTTAATAAATGCAATAGATAGTGTAGTTGATGGAATAAAAGCTAGCAAATAGTAAAGTAGAAAAGGAAGATAAAGGGGCAGGATTATTTTGTAGCATGGACAGGGAAGACTGCAATGAAAAGGGGGCATTTGAGTAAAGATGAGAATCTGGTAAGAAGGAAAGTCATGAGGATATCTGGGAGAAGACTGTTCCAGGCAGCAGGAGGAGCAAGTGCAAGGGCTATGAGGTAGAAACGTGCCTAGAATATTATTTTATTTTATTTTTTCAAGAGAAGCCAGCATGGTCAAATAAGTAATTAATGAATTCAGAGATGTTAAAAACTGTGAGATTTTTGGTGTGGTGGTTCTTTAAATATTAGTTAGAATTTATCTATAATGTATTTGTTTCTTTAAAAGTGAAATAGAAAAACACTGAAAATTTTTAACAAAGAACGATTCTGTGACCTACGTTTTAGCAAGACTGTTTGGCCTGTGGTGTAAAAAATCATCTGTGATGAGTAGCAAGGGAAGAAGCAGGGGTAGCATTTAGAAGTTTTTTTGAAATAATTTGGGTCTGAGACGATGGTTCTTTGGACCATGGGGAGATAAGTAGAGGTAAACACATTAGATTGACTGTAGATAATTCTATTGCTTAATCATTACAAATTTTTGAGGCCTTGAGTTATATTTTTATTTTATTAATTTTGTCTCATGAATTTCTATTAAGCCTTTGAAAAACATGATGAGTAACTACATAGTTTCCTTGATTTTGTTGTACTTGAAGAAAAATTCATATTTGCCTTTTACTGACATTTAAAATCACGTCATTGCTGGCAATTAAAACAGTGTGGTTGCAAAGAAACAGAGATAATTTTACTTCATGCTCTTTTATTTGGATGTCCTTTATTTCTCTCTCTTGCCTAATTGCTCTGGCTAGGACTTCCAGTACTATATTTAACAGAAGTAGTGAGAGTGGGCATACTTATTTTTTTCTGATTTTAAAGTAAAAGCCTTCAATTTTAATTCCTGAGTACGATGTTAGCTGTGGGCTTGTCATATATAGTCTTTATTATGTTGAGGAATAGTCCTTCTTTACCTAATTTGTTAATAGACTTTATCATAAAATGATGTTAAGTTTTGTCAAATGCTTTATTTGTATCTATTGAGATGATGGTGTTGATTTTGTTCTTCATTCTGTTGATGTGACATATCACATTTATTGATTTACGTATGTTCAACCAGTCTTGCATCCCAGGGATAAATCCCACTTGATCATGGTAAATGATGACACTTTTAATGTGTTGTTGAAGATATTATCCTCATAACCCCATGATAAAGTTAAAAAATCTTAAATTGAACCACCCTAAGTTGGAGTCCATATGCATATTGTTGAAGATTGTTGCATCTATGTTTATCAGTTATATTAGCCTGCAGTTTTTCTTTTCTTGTAGTGTACTGTACTAGCTTTGGTATCATGGTGAGGCTGGCCTTGTAAAGTTAGTTTGGAAGTACTCTTTTTCTCTTCAATTTTTTGGAAGAGTTTCAGAATGATTGGCATTAGTTCTTTAAATGTTAATTAGAATTCATCCATGAAGCTATCTGGATCTGGGCTTTTCCTTGAACAGACTTTTTAATTTTTATTTAATCTCTTTACTTGTCATTGGTCTGTTAAGATTTCCCATCTTATCATGATTAAGTCTTAGTAAGTTATATGCCTCTAGGAATTGATTCATTTCTTCCAGGTTTTTTAACTTGTTGGCATATAATTTTTCACAATAGTCTCTTATGATCCTTTGTATTTCTGTATTATCAATTGTAATGTCTCATTCTTCATTTATGATGTTATTTATTTGTCTTCTCTCTTTTATTCTTAGTTAGTTTAGCTAAGGTTTTGTCAATTTTATTCACCTTTTCAAAAAGCCAACTCTTATTCTCTTTATTTCTATCTTTTTCATGTATTTATTGCACTTATTTTTGCTCTGACCTTTGTTATTTTCTTTCTTCTGCTATCTTTGGGACTAGTCTGTTCTTCTTTTACTAATTGCTTAAGATGTAATGTTAAGCTGTTTATCTGAGAGCTGCCTTCTTTTTTGATGTAGATTTTAATTGTTATACACTCCCTTCTTGGAACTACTTTTGCTGCATCCCATAAGCCTTGGTATGTTCTGTTTTCATTCTTGTTTGCTCAATATATTATTTAAATTTCCTGTTTAGTTTATTCTTTGACTAAATAGTTGTTGAGGAGTGTATTAGTTATGTTTCACTTATTTGTGAATTTTCCATGACTCTTCCTGTTATTGATTTCCAGTTTCATACCATTACGATGGAAAATGATACTTGATATGATTTCTTTTTATTTCAATGTGTTAAGAATTGTGTTGTTGCCTAAAATATAATCCATCCTGGAGAACGTTCCTTGTGCACTTGAGAAAAACGTATATCCTGTTGCTATTGGGTGGAATGTCCTGTATATATCCATTAGGTCCATTTGTTCTTACGTGTAGTTTAAGTCTGATGTTTTCTTATTGATTTTCTGTCTGAATGATCTGTCTGTTGCTGAAAGTGGAGTGTTGAAATACCCTATTACTATTGTGTCACATTCCATGTCTCCTTTCAGATTTATTATTATTGTTTTGTATTTAAGTACTCCAATTTTGGAGCAAATATAATTGTTAGTTCCTCCTTATGAACTTACCACTTTGTCATTAACTGTTTTGTCCCTTTTTACAGTTTTTGACCTAAAGTTTATTTTTTATAAATTAAATATAGCTACCCTGATCTCTTTCAGTTTCTGTCTTCCTTTAACGTGTTTCTCCATCAATTCACTTTTAATATGAGTGGCCTTTAGGTTGAGATGAGTCTATTGTAGGCAGCATATAACTGGGCTTTGTTTTTTTCATTCCTTCAGCTACACTAAGCCCTTTAACTGAAACACTTAATTCATATACTTTTTTTTTGTAATTCTTGATAGGTAAGGATTTACTACTGCCACTTTGTTAACTGTTTTCTGGTGTTTTATTAGGGCCTTTTTTTTTATTTTCTGTGTAGCTTTTTTGCTTTGATGTTTGATGGCCTTCTATACTGCATTGTTTGGATATCTTTTTTATTCTTTTGTGTTTTGTTATAAAATATTGTTTTGTGGTTACCCTGAGGTTTACAAGAAACATTTTATACTTGTAACAAGCTATTTCAAGTTTAGAATAATTGAATTTTGATTGCAGAGAAAAATTCTGTAATTTTACTCTCTTTCCATTTTTTACTGTTTTGGTGTTATACTTTACATCTTTTTATAATATGTGCCTCTTAACAAATTATTGTTGTTTTAGTTGTTTTTAATAGTTTTGTTTTTACACTTTATAATAGACATATAATTAATTTATCCACCACCATTACAGAATTAGAGTCTTTCAGATTTGTCAATGTATGTACATATAGAAAATCCTAAAGACTCCACTAAGAACCTGTTACAACATATTTAAAAGTTCAGTTAAGCTACAAAATAAAACACCAACTTACAAAAATCAGTAGTGTTGCTACACACTAACAATTAACTCACCAGAAAAAATTTAAAAAACAGTGTTATTTATAATACAATAAAAATATTTATAATTAAATTTTACCAAGAAAGTGAAAAACTGTAAGCTGAAAACTATAAAACATTGATGAAAGAAATGGAAGAAGGTGCAAGTAAATGGAAAGATATCCCATGTTCATGAATTACTAGAATTAATATTGTTAAAATGTTTATATTACCCAAATTGATCTATAAATTCAATGGAATCTGTATCAAAATTCCAATGGGAATTTTCACAGAACTAGAAAAAATCCTAAAATTCATATGAAACTACAGAACACCTAATACTCAAAGCAATCTTGACCAAAAAGGACAAAGCTAATGGAATCATACAATGGGATTTCAAAATATATTACAAAGCTATAGGACTCAAAACAGAATGATACTGGCCTAAAAATAGACACATTGATTAATGTAATAGAAGAGCATCCAAAAATAACCCTGCGTAACTAGTGTGAGTTGATTTTCAACAAAGGTGCTAAGAATCCACATTGGAGAAAGGATAATCTCTACAATAAATGCTGTTGGGAAAACCGGATATTCATATACAGAAGAAAAAAAATGAACCCTGATTTCACCCTTATATAAGAATCAACTAAAAATAGAACAACAACTTAAAGATAAGATTTAAAATAATAAAATTACTAGAGTAAAACAGAAAAAAAAAAACTGTGTGACATTTAATATAGTTTCGATGTCCTCTCCAAATCTCATGTTGTGATGTAATCCTCAGTGTTGAAGGTAGGGCCTAGTGGGAGTGGTTTATGTCATGGAGATAGATCCCTCATGGCTTGGTGCTGTCTTTGTAATGGTCATCTGGTTGTTTAAATGCATGACATCTCTTCTTTCTCCCCCAACTATCTTTCTTGCTTTTGTTCTTGCCACGTGAAATGCCTGCTCTCCCTTTGCCTTCTGCCATGAATGAAAGCTTCCTGAGGCCTCATAAGAAGTTGAGCATATGCTGGTACCAGGCTTCTTGTATAGCATGCAGAAACATGAGGCAATAAAACCTAGTTTTGTATAAACTGCCCAGTGTAGGGTATTTCCTTATAGCAATACAAGAACAGCTTAACACAGAAAGTTGGTGCCAGGAATGGGTTATTTTCATAAAGATACCTGAAAATGTGGACGCGACCTTGGAACTGGATAATGGGCAAAGGTTGGAAGACTTTGGAGGACTCAGAAGAAGACAGGAAGTTGAAGGAAAACGTGAAACCTCTTAGAGACTGGTTAAATGTTTGTGACCAAAATATTGATAGTGATATGGACGGTAAAGTCCAGGCTGATAAGGTCGAGCCACTGCTTCAGACATTTTAAGCCATAAGCATTGACAGTTTCCATGTGATGTTAATCTTGCAGGTGCACAGAGTAAAAGAGTAAAGAAAACTTGGCAGCAACTGCCTAGATTTCAGAGGATGTTTGAGAAAGCCTGGGTCCCCAGGAAAAAGTGTGCTGCAGGAGTAGAGCCCTCACAGAGAACATCTGACAGAGCAGTGTGGAGGTAAAATGTGGAGTTGAAGGCACCACACAGTGTACCCACTGAGGTACTGCTTAGTAGAGCTGTGGGAAAGGAGCCACCATCCTCCAGGCCCCCAGAGTGGTAGATCCACCTGCAGCTTACACCTTGTACCTGGAAAAGTTGCAGCCACTCAACAACCTGTGAGAGCAGGCATGGGGACTGAAACCTGGAAAGCCACATAAGTGGAAATGCCTAGGGCCTTGTGAGCCCACCCCTTGCACTAGTGTGCCCACCCCTTGCACTAGTGTGCCCCGGATGCATGACATGTATTCAATGGAGATTATTTTGAAACTTTAAGATTTAATTACGGCCCTGTTTGATTTTGAACTTGCACAGGGCCTTCCCTTTGGCTGATTTCTTCAATTTCCAATGGAAATGTTTATTCAATAGCTATACCCCATTGTACCCCATCGTAACTTGGAAGTATATAACTTGTTTTTGATTTCACAGACTCATAAGTGGAAGGAACCTGCCTTGTCTCAAATGAAACTTTAGACTTTGGACTTTTGAGTTAATTCAAAAATGCGTTGACAATTTGGGTCCTATTGAAAAGGCATGATTATATTTTGAAATTTCAGAAGGACATAATCCCAGTGTTAGAGGTGGGGCCTGGTGGGAGATGTTTATGTCATCGAAGCAGATCTCACATGGCTTGGTACTGTCTTTGCTGTAGTGATCTGATTGTTTATGTATGGCACCTCCCCCACTCTCTCTCTTGTTCACATTTTCACCATATGAGATGACTACTCCAACGTTGCCTTCCACCATGACTAAAAGCTTCCTGAGGCTTCACCAGGAGCCAAGCAGATGCCAGTACCATTCTTCCTATAAAAGCTACACAACTGTCAGTCAATTAAACCTTTTTTCTTTATGAATTTCCAGGTCTCAGATATTTCTTTAGAGCAATGCAATAATGGCCTAACACAATATTGCACTGGGCAGAATACTTAGATATGATTATAAAAGTTTGAGCAACAAAAACAAAAATAGACAAAAGACACTGAATCAACCTAAAAATCATTTGCACAGCAAATGAAACAATTAATAGAGTGAAGAGATTACACACAAGATGGGAAAAATATATGCAAATTATATATCCAGTAAGTGGCTAATATCCAAAATGTACAATTAACTCAAACTACTTAGTAACAATAAAACAAATACAACTCTTATAAATTGGTAAAGAACTTGAATAGACTTTTCTCAAAAGAAGACATATGAATGTCCAACAGATATATGAAAAAAAGTTCAATGTCTTTAATCATCAGAGAAATGCAAATTACAACCATAATGAGTTTTACCTCCCATCTGTTAGACTGGCTATTTTCAAAAAGTGAAAAATAACAAACATTGGCAAGGATATACAGAAGAGAGCCCTTATACACTCTTGGTGGTATTGTACATTAGCATAGCCATTTTGGAAAACAGTATGTAAGTTCCTTAAAAATCTAAAATTAGAGCTATTGTATAGTCCAGTAATTCAAATGCTGGGTATGCATGCAAAAGAAAGTAAATCATTATATCAAAGAGATATCTGCACTCCCATGTTTGTTGCAGCACTGTTCACAATATCCAAGATTGGGAAGCAATCTTAATTTTCATCAACAAATGAATGGATAAAGAAAATGTGGTACATATACACAATGGAGTACTATTCAGCCATAAAAAGAATGAGATCCTGTCATTTGCTACAACATGGATGGAACTGGAGGTTATGATAAGTAAAATAAGCCAGGAATGAAAACACAAACTTCACATGTTCTCACTTATATGTGATAGGCAGCTAGAAACTAAAACAGTTGAACTAATGGAGATAGAGAGTAGGAGGACATTTACCAGAGGCTGGGAAGGGTACTCAGTGTGTGTCAGGGGTGGGGGGATGTGAGGATGGTTAATGAGTTAAAAAAAAAAAAAAGAAAAGAAAATAGAAAGAATGAATAAAGACCTAGTATTTGACAGGAAAACGGCATGACTGTGGTTAATAATAATTTAATTATACATTTTAAAATAAAAAGAGTATAACTGGAGTGTTTTTAACACAAAGGATAAATGCTTGAGGTGATGCATACTCCATTTACCAGGATGTGATTGTTACACATTGCATGCCTATATCAAAGTATCTTATGTACCCTATAAATATATGTACCTACTATGTACCCACAAGGATTAAATATTAAAAATTTAAAAAGAACGAAAATAGAATGATGATATAATTATAAAATTCCACTACTATGTATATACCCAAAGGAAATAAAATCGGTATGGCAAAGGTATTTCTGCACACCCATGTTTATTGTAGCACTATTCTCAATAACCAAGATATGAAAATAACCTAAATGTCCAACTATGGGCATTTTAAAAGGTAGAGTACTATATATAATTGTAAAATGAATACGATTCAGTCATTAAGATGAAAACAAATAGAAAATTCTCTAATTTTCAACATGAATGAACCTATGTTAAGTGAAATAAGCCGGGCACAAAGAGACAAATACTGTATAATATCTCTTATATATGAAATCTAAAAAAGTCAAATTCATAGAAGTAGAGAGTAGAATGGTGGTTACCAGAGGCTGCGGGGGTAAGCGTTTGGATGGAGAAATTAGAGATGCTGGTCGATGGGTATAGTTATATTTAGATAAGAGATAAAAGTTCTGATGTTCAACTGCACAGCAAGGTGACTATAGTTAATAATAATGTATATCTCAAAATACCTAAAAGAGAGAATTTTAAATGTTCCTGTCACAGATAAGTATTTCAGGTGATGGATATACTAATTACACTTATTTCATCATTATAATGTGTATGTGTATCAAAATATTACTTTGTGACACATAAAATACACAATTATTTGTAACCCAATGCAAAGAAGCTAAAAATCATAATAAAACAATACAGGAGCTGATAGCAACAATAGTCTATTTAGAGAGGAACATAACCAACCTAATGGAGCTGAGAAACACAATACGAGATCCTTCACAATGCAATCACAAGTATCAGGAGCAGAATAGACCAAGCAAAGGAAAGAATCTCAAAGCTGGAAGACGATCTTGCTGAAATAACAGAGGCAGACAAGAATAGAGAAAAAAGAATAAAAAGCAATGAAAAAAGTCGCATGAAATATGGGGTTATGTAAAGAGACCAAATCTATGACTGACTGAGTTACCTGAAAGAGATAGGGAGAATAGAACCAAGTTGGAAAACACACTTCAGGATATAATCCAGGAGAACTTCCCCAACCTAGCAAGACAGGCCAATATTCAAATTCAGGAAATGCAGAGAACCCCAGTAAGATACTCCATGAGAAGATCAACCACAAGACACAATCAACAGATTCTCCAAGGTTGAAATGAAAGAAAAAATGCTAAGGGCAGTTGGAGAGAAAGTCCAGGTCACCTACAAAGGGGAAGCCTATCAGACTAACAGTGGACCTCTCAGCAGCAGAAACTCTAAAAGCCAAATGAGATTAGGAGCCAATAGTCAATATTCTTTTTTTTTTTTTTTTTTTTTTTTGAGACGGAGTCTCACTCTGTTGCCCAGGCTGAAGTGCAGTGGCATGACCTCAGTTCACTGCAAGCTCTGCCTCCTGGGTTCGTGCCATTCTCCTGCCTCAGACTCCCGAGTAGCTGGGATTACAGGCACCCGCCACCACGCCCAGATAATTTTTTGTATGTTTTTAGTAGAGACAGGGTTTCACCGTGTTAGCCAGGATGGTCTTGATCTCCTGACTTCGTGATCTGCCCTCCTCAGCCTCCCAAAGTGCTGGGATTACAGGTGTGAGCCACTGCGCCTGGCTGTCAATATTCTTAAAGAAAAGAATTTTCAACCCAGAATTTTGTACCTGGCAAAACTAAGCTCCATAAGTGAAGGAGAAATAAGCTCCTTTTCAGACAAGCAAATGCTGTGGAAATTCATTACCACAAGGCCTGCCTTGCAAGAGCTTCTAAAGGAAGCACTAAATATGAAAAAGGAAACCATTACCAAACACTACAAAAACACACTGAAGTACAAAGACCAATGGCACAATGAAGCAACTACATAAACAAGTCTGCAGAATAACCAGCTAGTATCGTGATGACAAAATCAAATTCACACATAACAATGCTAACCTTAAAGGTAAATGGGCTAAATGCCCCAATTAAAAGACACAGAATGGCAAGCTAGATAAAGAGTCAAGACCCATTGGTATGCTGTCCTCAAGAGACCCATCTCACATGCAGTGACACAGATAGGATCAAAATAAAGAGATGGAGAAAAATCTACCAAGAAAATGGAAAGCAGAAAAAAGCAGGGGTTGCAATTCTAGTTTCTGACAAAACAGATGTTAAATCAAGAAAGATAAAAAAAAGACAATGAAGGGTATTATATAAAGGTAAAATGTTCAATACAAGAAAAGCTAACTAACCTAATTATATATTCACCTAATACAGGAGCACCAAGATTTATAAAACAAGTTCTTAGATACCTACAAACAGACTTAGACTCCCACAGAATAATAGTGAGAGACTTTAACACCCCACCAACAATATTAGACAGTTCATTGAGACAGAGAATTAACGAAGATATTCCGGACTCAACTCTGGATCAAGCAGACCTGGTAGATACCTAAAGAAGTCTCCACCCAAAAACAACAAAATATAATATACATACTTCTCATTGCCCCACAGCACTTACTCTAAAACTGATGACATAATCAGATGTAAAACACTCCTCAGTAAATGCAAAAGACTTGGACCACAGTGCAATCAAATTTGAACTTAAAATTAAGAAATGAACTCAAAACCACACAAATACATGGAAATTGAGCAATCCGCTCCTTAATGACTCTTGGGTAAATAATAAAATTAAGATAAAAATCAACAGGTTAGTTGAAACTAATGAGGATAAAGAGACAATGTACTAGAATTTCTGGGATGGAGCCAAAGCAGTGTTCAGAGGGAAATTCATGGTACTAAATGCCCACAGCAAAAAGTTAAAAAGAACTTAAGTTAACAACCTAACATCACAAATTTTTTTTAACAAAAACTAGAGAATCAAGAGCAAACAAACCCCAAAACTAGCAGATGACAACAAATAACCAAGATCAGAGCTGAACTGAAGGAGACAGGGACATAAAAAAATCTTCCAAAAAAAAAAACCCCACAAATCCAGAAGCTGTTTTTTTAAGAGAAATAAAATAAAATAAAATAGACTGCTAGCTAGATTAATACAGAAGAAAAGAAAACAGAATCAAATATACACAATCAGAAATGATAAAGGGGATATCACTGACCCCAATGAACTACTCACAGCTATTAGAGAATACTGCAAACACCTCTATGAAAATAAACTAGAAAATCTAAAAGAAATGGATAAATTCCTGGACACATACAATCTACCAAGGAGCCAGGAAGAAATTGAGTCACTGAATAGACTGAGAAATTGTTCTAAAATAAAGGCACTAATAAATAGCCTACCAAGGCAAAAACAGCCCAGCACTAGAAGGACTAAAGGATGAATTCTACCAGAGGTAAAAAGAAGAGCTGGTACCGTTTCTACTGAAACTATTCCAAACAATTGAGGGACTCCCCCCTAACTCATTTATGAGGCCAGCATCATCCTGATACCAAAACCTGGCAGAGATACAAAACAACAACAACAACAACAAAAACTTCAAGCCAATATATTTGATGAACCTTGATATAAAAATTTTTCAATAAAAGGCTGGCAAACCAAATCCAGGAGCACATCAAAAAGCTTATCCATCGTGATCCAGTTGGCTTCATATCCGAGAGGGTATAAACTGTTGGTTCAACATATGCGAAGCAATGAATGTGATTCGTCACATAAACAGAACAAAAGACAAAAAACACATGATTATTTCAATCAATGCAGAAAAGGCTTTTGATAAAATTCAACATCCCTTCATGTTAAAAACTCTCAATAAACTAGGTATTGAAGGAACATACCTCAAAATAGTAAGATTCACATATATCAAACTCACAGCCAATATCACACTAAATGGGCAAAAGCTAGAGGCATTTCTCTTGCAAAGTGGCACAAAACAAGCACACTCTCTCTTACCATTCTTATTCAACATAGTATTGGAAGTTCTGACCAGGGCAATGAGGCAAGAGAAAGAAATAAAGAGTATTCAAATAAAAAGAGAGGAAGCAAAATTATCTTTGCAGATAGCATTATCCTATATCTAGAAAACCTTATCATCTCAGCCCAAAAGCTCCTTAAGCTGACAAGCAACTTTAGCAATGTCTCTAGATACCAAATCAATGTGCAAAACTTGCTAGTATTCCCATACACCAACAACAGGCAAGCAAAGAGCCAAATCATGAATGAACCCTCATTCACAATTGCTATGAAGAGGATAAAATAAGGAAAGTAAAGGACATCTTCAAAGAGAACTACAAACCACTGCTCAAAGAAATCAGAGAGAAAACAAACAAATGGAAAAATATTTCATGCCCATAGATAGAAATAATCAATATCGTAAAAATGGCCATACTGCCTTAAGTAATTTATAGAGTCAATGCTATTCCCATTAAACTACCACTGACATTCTTCACAGAACTAGAAAAAACTATTTCAAAATGCCTATGGAACCAAAAAGGACCCTGAATAACCATGACAATCCTAAGAAAAACAAACAAAGCTGGAGGCATCATATTACCTGACTTCAAATTACACTACACTTCAAATTAAACTGCAGTAAACCAAACAGCATGGTACTGGTACAAGAACAGACACATAGACCAGTGGAACAGAATAGAAAACTAAGAAATAAGACCACACACCTACGGCCAAGTGATCTTCAACAAATCTGACAAAAACAAACAATGGAGAAAGGATTTCCTATTTAATAAATGGTGCTGGGAGAACTGGCAAACCATATGCAGAAAATTGAAATTGGACCCCTTCCTTACACTATATACAAAAATTAACTCAACATGGATTAAAGACTTAAATGTCAAACCCAAAACTATAAAAACCCTAGAAGAAAATCTAGGCAATACCATTTAGGACATAGGCATGGGCAAAGACTTCATCATGAAAATGCCAAAAGCAATTGGAACAAAAGCAAAAATTAACAAGTGGTATCTAATTAAATTAAAGAGCTTCTGCACAGGAAAAGAAACTATTATCAGAGTGAACAGACAACCTAGAGAATGGGGGAAATTTTTTGCAATGTATCCATCTAACAAAGGTCTAGTATCCAGTGTCTAGGGGAAACTTAAATAAATTTACAAGAAAAAAAAAACCATAGGCAAAGGACATGAACAGACACTTCTCAAAAGAAGACATTCATATGGCCAACAAACATGAAAAAAAGCTCAACATCATTGATCATTAGAGATATGCAAATCAAAACCACAAGGAGATACTAATATGGTTTGGCTGTGTCCCCACCCAAATCTCATCTTGAATTATAGCTCCCATAATCTCCACGTGTTGTGGGCGGAACCCGGTGGGAAGCAATTGGATCATGGGGTGGGTTTTTTTCCATGCTGTTCTCGTGTTGGCGAATAAGTTTCATGAGATCTGATGGTTTTATAAAGGCAGTTTCCCTGCACTTGCTCTCTCACATTGCCTGCCACCGTGTAAGACAAGCCTTTGCTCCTCCTTTGCCTTCCACCCTGATTGTGAGGCCTCCCAAGCCATTCAGAACTGTAAGTCCATTAAACCTTTTTTTCTTTATAGATTATCCAGTCTCATTTATTTCTTCATAGTAGTATGAAAATGGACTAATACAGATACCATTTCACACCAGGCAGAATAGCTGTTATCAAAATGTCAAAACAAACAAACAAACAAAAAAAACAGATGCTGCCAAGGTTGCTGACAATAAGATATGCCTTTACACTGTTGGTGGGAATGTAAATTATTTCAACCACTGTGGAATACAGTGTTTCAATTCCTCAAAGATCTAGAGGCAGAAATACAATTTGACCCAGCAATTCATCACTCAGTATATACCCAAGGGAATATAAATCATTCTATTACAAAGATACATGCACACATATGTTCATTGTAGCACTATTCACAATAAGAAAGACATAGAATAAACCCAAATGACCGTCAGTAGTAGACAGGATAAAGAAAATATGGTACATATACACTATGGAATACTATGCAGCCATAAAAAGGGAATGAGATTATGTCCTTTGTAGGGACATGGATGGAGTTGGAAGGCATTATCCTCAGCAAACTAATGCAGGAACAGAAAACCAAACACCACATGTTCTCACTTATAAGTGGGAGCTGAGGGCCAGGCACGGTGGCTCATGCCTGTAATCCTAGCACTTTGGGAAGCTGAAGAGGGCGGATCATGAGGTCAGGAGTTCAAGACCAGCGTGGCCAACATGGTGAAACCTCGTCTCTACTAAGAATACAAAAATTAGCTGGGCAGGGTGACACGTGCCTGTAATCTCAGCTACTCATGAGGCTGAGGCAGGAGAATTACTTGAACCCGGGAAGCAGAGGTTGCAGTGAGCTGAGATTGCACCACTGCACTCCAGCCTGGGCGACAGAGGAAGACCCTGCCTCGGAAAAAATAATAATATTAGTAAGTGGGAGTTGAATGATGAGAACACATAGACACATGGCAGGGAACAACACACACTGGGGCCTGTTGGAGGCTTGGTGTTGGGGGAGTGAGAGCATCAGGAAAAATAGCTAATGGATGCTGGGCCGAATACCTAGGTGATGGGATGATCTGTGCATAAAACCACAATGGCACATGTTTACCTATGTAACAAACCTGCACATCCTGCACATATACCCCTGAACTCAAAATAAAAGTTGAAAAAAAAAGGATAGAAGAAAAGTCTAAAAACAATTAAAAACAATAAAAATATTTCTATTTTTTCTCAGTATGTTTATATATTCCTTTAAGGCCTTCTTCACATTTGTAATAGCCATTTTAAAGTTTTTTTTTTTCTGTTTATCATGTTTGTTATTTCTGTGTTCATTTCTTTTGTGTGATTTTCCCCTTGGTTATATGTTATATATTTCCTGCTTCCTCACACATCTTCTAATTATTAATTGATTTCTTGATAATGTAACACTATTGGTTGTCTGGATTTTGCTTTATTTCTTTAAATAGTTGATATAAGATTTCGTGCATCAGCTCAATTCTTTTAAGGTTTGTTTTTAAGTGTTGTTAACATGAGTCAGAAGTATCCTTTACTCTGAGGACATTTTAGGTCTACTTTTTAGAAATAGCCGTTCTGGTGTCTTCGCTGAATGCCCTAGGTGCTAAACAAGTTTTTTCCACTCTAGCTACTGAAAATGCCTCTTAGGCCTATGTGAATTCTGGGAATTGTTCAGCATACAGTTGTCTCCCAGTTGCTCTCTGTCTAGCCTTATGGAATTTCACCCTGTGCATGTTCAGCTTAACATTTAGTGAAAGACCCAAGGGAATCCATATGTACATTTTTGAATCTATTTTTTTTTTTTTGAGACAGAGTTTCACTCTTGCTGCCCATGCTGGAGTGCAATGGTGTGATCTCGGCGCACCGCAACCTCCGCCTCCCGGGTTCAAGCGATTCTCCTGCCTCAGCCTCCCGAGTAGCTGGGATTACAGGCATGCACCACCACGCCCGGCTAATTTTGTATTTTTAGTAGAGACGGGGTTTCTCCATGTTGGTCAGGCTGGTCTCAAATTCCCGATCTCGGGTGATCTGCCCACTTTGGCCTCCCAAAGTGCTGGGATTACAGGCGTGAGCCACCGCACCCGGACCTGAATCTATTTTTTACTCTCACCCTCCCTTCTCTATCACTCTATCTGACAAATTCCAGTTGTTAAGGCTTTCTTAACTCAGTATCCTCAATTTAATAGAACTACTACGATATGTAGGGATTTCCTGTCCTTGCACCATAGCCTACAGTTACCCGCAGGGAGAAATCCTGGGTGATCATAGGACTTACTTCAGTGTTTTCAATTTTCTTAGTGATTGCTATCCTTTACTATCTGCTTTCCACAGCCTGAACTTATTTAATATGCTTTTCTAGTTTTTTAAGAGAATGAAACTATTCTGGAGCCAATTACTTTGTCATGGCTCAATAAATTATTTTAATGACTATTAGGTAGCGTGAAGATAGAATATATTGTACATACTGTCTCATTTAATAGAAAGGAAGGGGTACCATTAATCACTATATGAGATAATACATGAAAATTACAATTGTCTCAGGAAAACAAGATACAATCTTACCCTATTTTAAAAAGTAGATTACGTGGCAGTTAGTGGAAGATAGATCAGAATGATGAGTAAGAGCAGAAACTGGGAAGCCAGTCAGGACATCATTATGGAGATGATTGTGTCCTGGACTATACTGATATTAGTAAAAATGATAGAGAAGTAAATGATATTTGAGATACATTTTGGAGGCAGAACTTTGGTACCAATTGATTGAATAATAAAAGATAAATGGATAAACTAGGCTAGTCAAGGATGACTTTAAAGTTTCCCAGTTATGTTTATTGAAAGAATATGTTTCCATTTGCTGATGTAGGAAATATTAACAGAAGGAAAAAGTTTGAAGAGACAATGTTCATTTCAGTAGTGGATATGTTGAATTAGATATGTTTGTGAGGCATATGGGCACGCATAAAATTTCGAAGAATGTGGTGTAGCCTCAAAGGAAAACAAGAACAAGGCCTAGAAGGAAGAGGTTTGATTATATTTACAGGTCCAACAGAGTAGGGTCGCCAAATGTCACAGAGGACCACAGAGGGCTAGGATTTTCTCACGTGGAAAAAGATAGAAGCAAAGGGAATCCAGAGCCAGAGTCTTTATGGGGGTTTCTATGGGAAAAGCAAGGCAGGACAGAATAAACAACTTAATATTGGCTGGTTTGAATAATTTGAAAGGGCCTTGAGATATAAAGACGGTCTCCAGGTTTTTTTTATATTTGGCCCTAGGTGATTTAGGGCAAGGTAAATCTTGGCTTGGTGTGTAAAGAGTTAGACAAGGCTGTGAATGGAGCTATAGACTTTGGTCTATAGACCAAAGATTGGCTCGATTGCATATGCAAGACATGCTCCCAACCTGGCCCTTTACTAACTCAAAGAATTGGCTAGCCCTGGCCCTGGCAGTCTTTACATGGCTAGTAGCCTTTGTAAGATGTCAACACATCATAAAATACATAACATTTTAAAAAATGATTAATACAGTAGTCAAATGTGAAAATGTGCAGAGAGATCAGAAATTAGATATACATTTTTAATCGATGTTTTATAGTTCACAATTGGAGCCAGGAAGTGTATTTTGTTGTAGAAAAGATGAGAGTTCAAAATATATCTCAAAGATACTGTAATCTTTGGATAAGTAAGAAGAAGTGAAGGAAACAGAAAAGAAACAAATCGGAGAGGAAAAACACAAATCAGAAGAACAAGGTGTAATGAAAAACAAAGACAGTGAAAGTTTTTAAAAGAGGGAAATGATCTACTTCATCAAATGTTCCTATTAAATAGTCTTTACTGTATTACTTTAACTTCTCTTATAGTCAGTTTTTACTTTAAAAAAAGCTGGAATATAAATACTTTGTAGAGAGGTGTTCGAGATTTAATATATAAAGCAATGCTACTCAAATTTAGGTCTGGATACTAGTGCTAATCCAGGAATTGTTTGATTCTGGTTTGTGATAAGTACATAAATTGAAACAAAATGTTAAAAACGAAACGTTTACAGAAAATTTTATGTCTCTTGAATCTAATCATTTAAAACATAGACTTGACTCATGTCTTTGCTTTTCTCTATTAAGTTTATATTAATGAATTATTTTATTTTATAAAAGTGTGAATCCATGGTAGATGGAGAGAAAAACTGTTCTTAGACTACAGATAATTTAGGAAGTACAGATCTAAAACAAACATCATAGTGCCCTTCTTTAAATTGATATTGGCAAAACCACATCTATGAGGCTGTGTGTGTATGTGTGTGTACAGAAAAGATGGCTGAGTTATATTTTAAAAAATAAGACAAAACTGCTCTCTTATAGGTTTCAGTAACTTTGAAATCTAGCATTTCTATTATAATCCAAACATGTAACATATACATATAAAATCACAAAGTAATTACTAAACCAGCATATCAATCTAGTCAAAATTACACTAATTAAAATAGACTGCATGATAAAGCAATTAATGCCTATTTTTTAAGGGTTTAAATAAGGACCAATACATCAATATGGTTTGGGATTAGACTAGAATTTTCAGATACCTTAAACTTGAGTTTATAAAATTGGGACAATTGATTAAGTGATTCATTCAACCAAATTCATCAAGACCTCACTATGAGTCAAGCACTGTTCTACTGCTGATATTATAGTAGCAAACAATAGTTACGATTTCAGTCACAGAGTTTATAATCTAGGGTTGGGGAAGAGTTAAAGTAAAACACACAGTGAATACAATATTTGAGGTGGTGATGAGTGGCATACTGAAAATTTAAAGAGGGTCGTTTGGAGTGCTATTTTACATAGGATGATAAGGTAAAGACTCTCTGATACAGAGAGATTTGCACAGAGACTTGGACTAAATGAAGGAGTTGGTCATGCTGATATTTGGGTAAAGAGTTTTTCCAGAGAGATGGAATAGCAAGGGCAAAGGACTTGAGATAGAAGTATGTTTGCTGTTTTTATGGAATACCAATGGGGCATTGTAACTTGAGAAAAATAATTAAAGAAGAGAGGAATAAAAGACGAAGTCAGAGAAATAGTGGGAACACAGATCTTTAGGGCATTTTAGGACAAAATAGGGCTTTTTTGCTTATACTTTTATCTAATTTGGAATCCATTGATGATTTTGAGCACAAGTATCATATGACTTGACTTATATTTTAAGAATGGTTCTGTTTTTTGAACATGGAGGAGTGCACATTAAGAGTCAAGGACACCAATGGGGAGACAGTGTGGCAAAGTGAGAGATTATGGAGGTATAACCACATCTAGATCAAGGTTGGAGTGTCAGTGGAGATGAGAAGTGGGGGATTTTGACTACCATAGTAATCTTTCTATAATTTGGACCTGACTTATTTCTCCAGTGTCAGTTCCTATTATATCTTTTCCAATGATGACAAGATTAATATTAATGCTAATAGAAAGTATTAATTGAGTGCACGCTATGTTCTAGACACTTTTCTAAGCAGTGAGAAGAGGCGAAGAAATATACTTTTCACATAATGCCTCGTGTTAGACTATTGTATATAAGCCTGTCCTATTCACATGAGAATGTGAACACCTCAGAGATAAGAGCCATGTCTTATTTATCTTTAAAAATCCTTTAGTACATGGAATAGTGCCCTGAACATAGTATTTACTCAATAAATCTTTGTTGTGTTTGCTCATAAAGATGGTGAGGGGCTGGGCGCAGTAGCTCATGCCTGTAATCCTAGCAATTTGGGAGGCTGAGGTGGGTGGATCACCTGAGGTCAGGAGTTTGAGACCAGCCTGGCCAACATGATGAAACCCCATCTCTACTAAATATATCTATTTAGTAGAGATTTTATAATATATAATATTATAATTATATATATTATATTGTATATGTCAAAAAAGAGTTTGACGTGCACAAATAAACAATGCTTGTTAAATTCTCAAATTATAAGAATAGAAGCAAGCTTGGCCTTATATTCACACTCAAAAATAAAAAACTACCCAATTAAAATCCTATTTTTGAGTAAACATAATTGGGACCTTAATGTTTCAAAACTGAAGTATGATGTGTTTTGGTTTTTGTATGTTTGTTTGTTTCTAAATTTTTACTTTTTATTTTTAATTTTTGTGGGTGCATAGTAAGTGTATATATTTATAGGGTACATGGGATGCTTTGACAGGCATGCAATGTGAAATAATCACGTCATGTAGAATAGGGTTTCCATCTTCTCAAGCATTTATTCTTTGTGTTACAAACAATCCAACTGTGTTTTGCAAGAGTACTTATTTTTTACTGTAATTCATAGTCATGAAATCTCTTGGGTTCCCTAGGCCTTATCTATATATGACATGGAACATGGCCTCCTTCCATGAAGCAGGGGCTTAATCAACAGGAATTAGTCCTGCCCATTTACTCTGTGCCTGTTGCCTGGCTTTGGATCCCTCAGATCTGGTTTTCCTTTCTAGGGCTTCAACCAAAGTTTGTAATTGAGTTTGGGACAAAAAGGTGTCTCGGGGGATGCATGGATTTATTTAGATCAAGTCCCAGACCGACTTTGCCAAATTTGCCGTTATTAGCCAGTGGGATGGCTCCTCTGTTGCTTTCCTATCATAAGCAGAGTGCAGAGGTAGGAAAAGAAACCTCTCACATAGAAAAGGAAAAAGAAAAAAAATCGATTTAGGTGGAGAAGAACCTCTTCCTCTATGCAAATGGATTCCTTAAATCACTGTATCCTTCCTCTGGCTCGGACAAAGCTGGACCTCTCGCCCGGGGAGGAAAGACTCTATGGGCACATGGCAGGAGGGGATGGCGAGTGGGACATGCTGGCCAACCAGCCACGTGAGGTCCCTGGTCCCTGAGACTGCCCTGGGGCCTGGGCAGCAGCCACAGTTCTCTCCCACCCTGCATGGGGCCATTGCAAACATACCCCTCGCCCAACATGTGCAGACACAGGTGCGTGCCATGGATCCGCCCAAGCACCCCATCCAGGAGGGAAGGGGGTGAGAAGGGGAGCCACCATGCACCCTGCGTGGCTGTGGATCTTTGGCTAGAGGTGGGGATCGCACCTCTATGAACGAATGGAAATCACATTGTTCTAAATTGCATATGTGGTGGCTAGGCCAAACACTCATTTTACCTAGTAACATTTCTGCAGTTTGTAACAAGATCCTTATCAATAATATTCAAAATGATGTTATAACATAGCAATTTAATAGCTGGAAAGTTATTAAAAATTCAAGTGTAGAGCAGCAGACAAAATTTAATCAGGAAATTTGTTACTGACTTCAAATGATTTGACACAATGATTAATTATTTGTCCATTATATGAATAATGGACAAAACAAATGATTTTTCCATTCAATTCTACTTAGAATATACAAATTTACATAAAATATAGAAACGACTCTGTGAATACACACAAAAAAAACAAATTTTCCACTTTTTTATTCCACAAAAGCAGTCTGTTACTTATTTGAAAACAGCAAATTTATCTTCCAAATTTATTATGTAATACGAGTATCCTTGTGCAAGATGCAACTATGAACAAAACTGATTGTGCCTCTGTTTTCGTGCTTCAGTGTTTTAAAAGTACTTCAAAAAGACAAAAAAAAAAGTATCTCAAAGCCAACCAATGCTTCACAGAGAAAAAGACAGTAGAAAAGTTACATAAAATATAAATAACTTTTTCTTAAAAGCATTAGGGAACTAATACAGAAACAAGACCAGAGTGTTCAAGATTCTGGGAGAGAGAAGAAACACTGAGAGTTGAGTAGATACTTTTACCTCAGGCGTCCATTTTGTCATAAATGGACTGAGAGCTCAAAATCCAGTCTTTGCTCAGGCAGAATGGTTGCTGAAAGACAGAGGTATAAGCAAAGTGTTTGTCAGTGTCAACAAACTAGAGAGAAAATTGAAAGCTTTAAGGCACAAAATGTTCAACATATTAAATAGCAGAAAACTGGGCATTGAATGTGTATTGTTTTATTTTCAAAAAGTTTGCCAAATTCTGAAGCTACAAGTAGCAAGGTGCTGAAAAGCTAAGCTGATATTCTCTGTAAAGTGGTGTAAAGTTTTCTGCAATTTATTTTTGCTCAGGAGATGAAAAGGAAAGCTGAGGATCAGCCAGTGAAGGGAACTCAGTTATGATACCAGGCTCTCAGTTGTAAGGTCTAGACTCAGTCACACTGTAGTTGAAAGTATGTACCCTGGGATCAGTGTCAAAGCAGAAGTCTACCAAGCTTTACAAAAAGTGCAATGAAGCTCCTATTGAAATCAGTCTCTCTGTTAAGATTAAAGTGAACAGTCCTCATTCTCTCTGCTTAGCAGAGGAAATTCGAAACTATGTGTGCAGGAAAATATTACCACATGGAGTGTGTAACTTCGTTTATAACTAATACCTTGCCTTCATCAAAAACTTCCTCCTACCAAAAGACAGAATCCTATAACCAAAAGGAAGATTAACAAATAAAATAATAACAGAGCTGAGGTATTCCAGATATTATAGTTGGAAGGCAAATAATGGCAGATAAGAGAAAAAAGTGAATGATTTCATTAGAATATTAGAATTTATTGTTTTAACTAGAAATTTTGAAAAAACAAAATAAATGAAATTATAAATTGGGTAGATGGATTTTACTGCAGGTTAGTCATAGCATAACAACATACTGGGGTACTGCACGAATGGTCAAACGTATAAATTAGATTTCATCAAAGTCTAAAGATTCTTTTAAGAGGAAGAAAACCAAGGTACAGACAGGGAGAAAATATTTGTATACCATGTATCTAACAAAGGATTTATATCCAGAACATGTAGAGTAGTCTTAAAAGTCAACTGTAAAAAATTAATAATAACCTAACTGGAAAATGGTCAAAAGGTATGAACAGACATTTCACTGAAAAATGATCTACAGATGGTAAACAAGCACATGAAAAGATGTTCAACCAGTTGTCTTAGGATTCTCCAGAGAAAAAGGGGCAAGAGTAGATCGATCTATCTACTATCTACTTACTATCATCTATCTATCTATCTATCTATCTATCTATCTATCTATCTATCTATCTATCTATATCTATCTATCTATCTATCATCTGTCTAGCTATATAAGATTTGTTATAAGGAATTGGCTTACACAATCACAGAGGTTGAGAAGTCCTATGTTCTGCTATCTGCAAGCTGGGGGACCAGAAAGAGAGTGGTATAGTTTCAGTCCAAGTCCAAAGGCCTGAGCATCAGGGGAGTTGATGTTAAATGACAAAGTCCAAGTATGAAGGCCCAGTGACCAGAGGAACCACTGTGTAAGTCCCGGTCCAAATGCAAAGGCCTAAGAACCAGAGCACTTATGTTCACAGGCAGCAGAAGACGAATGTCCCAGCTGAAGCATAGAGAGTGAATTCACCCTTTCTCTGCCTTTTTATTTTATTCAGGCCCTCAACAGATTAGATGATGCCCATTTACATTGAGCAGGTTCATCAGCTTTACTCAGTTCACCAATACATATACTAATTTATTTCAGAAACATCCTCATGGAAACACCCACAATAATGATTCACTAGTTATCTGAGCATCCCTTAGCACAGTCCAGGTCAACACATTAAATGAACCATAACAAGAAGACCCCTTGTCAACTGGGCACATGTACACATCTCCTCAAGCCATACTTAATCTCCAAATTAAGACAGGAAAATGGTCATAATTCCTCCTGACATGATGCAGCTATTCTGCATACAACAAAAAATCCATTGATCTCCACACAAGAGAAAGTAAAGTAAATGAGTGATGTTTACTCCTCTCCTGACATCCCATAACTTAAATACTATGATGTAACATTGACAATATTTAAATACTAATATAAAGTCAATATGTTTTATTTTAAATTATTATAGAATAACAGAGAAAATAAATCAAAGGCATTTGCTTTACATATATACATATATATATATACACACACACACGTATTTGTGTATAAACACAACTGTATTCATAACAAAATAAGAAGGGAATACTCATGATGATGACAGTCCTCCTTTTGGAAACCGGTCACATCATCAAGGCTGGTATTTCTAACTACCTTCCTCTACAACTCATTCTGTATTCCATTTGCCTTCAGCAAGCATCTTAGCTGGTTGTCATTTTTTACCTGGCAGGGTAACCAAACCTTAATTCCAGAAGGGCCTAGGCCAATCATAGTCCTGCCTAAATTGGGCTGTTTTCGATTTTCACTGATCTTAATTACAGTGCACAGTCATAATAAGAGAATCTGTACAAGATTTCTATTATTCTATACATATTTTTCCTCCCCACCATTGTAGAGTCACAGTCCATATTCTTCTTGGTAGTTGGGATCATTCGTCCCAGCCAACAAAGTAATTCCCTTCTTAGCCTATTGACTGAGGCAGGAGGAGCCCAAAATTGCTGGGTGTCAGTCTTAACTTCCAGTTTGATACAATCATTGTTGTGTCTTTTTCTGGAAACATCCCTCCCTCTGGAATTAAGACCTTTAGGCTAGCAGAGCATAAAGTCACAGGAACAGGAAACAAAATTTTTGCTTGTAGGTCAGTAGAGGTAATAATGAATGTTACCACCACTCCAATTTCCATCTGAACCCCTGAATCCTGGTAATCAGAGAAACAGCGCTATATCTTGAACACTGATTAAGCTGAATTGCATTCAATTCCATTGAAGGGGAATCCTCCCAGTGACCTGCTATAGCAAAAATACCATAGACTGGATAGTTTAAACAACAAAAATGTATTTCTCATGGTTCTGGAGGTTGGGAAGTCTGAGATAAGATTGCCAGTATCGCTGGATTTTGGTTATGGCCTTCTTCCTAGTATGCAGAAGGATGTCTTTTTACTGTGTCCTCACATGTTGAAAACCAAACACCAAGAAAAGAAGCTGTGGTTTATCTTCTTATAAGGGCAATTTTCATTTGTCTTAGTCCATTTGAGCTGTTATAACAAAATATCTTAGAATGAATAATGTATAAATAACAGAAGTTTATATCACACAGTTTTGGAGTCTGCAAAGTCCAAGATGAAGGCACTGACAAGTTTTGTGTCTGGCGAAGGCCCATTCCTCATAGATGGCACACCCTTGCTATGTCCTCACATGGTAGAAGGGATGAATGCTGTGTCCTCACCTGCTGGAAGGCATGGAAGAAACTAGAATGCTCCTTTAAACTTTTTTATAAGAGCACTAATCCCATTTATGGGGGTAGAGTCCCCATGACTTAATTACTTTCCCTTAATTACTTTCCCTTACCTATTATCACATTGCATATTATGTTCCAACATACAAATTTGGGGAGGACACCAACATTCAGGCATAGCATCATTCGTGGGGGATCCACATTCATTACCTAAAACTAAGGCCCTACCTCCTAATACCATCACATTGGGTATTAGGATTTCCACATGTGAAGTTTGGAAGTACACAAAAGTTCAGTCATAATACATGGTGTCAAAAGTTGTAATTGTAAGAAGTGAGTGCCTGGTAGGAAATATAAGGGTGATTCTAGGCACTAGTAATTTTGTTTTATGACTTTGTTTATGTTCTGTTTACATATGTACATTCACTTTAAGAAAGTTATTCTAGCTTTACACTTATGAGTCTTGTACTTTTCTGAATAGATACTGTAGTTCAATAACAATGTACTTCAAACAATATATTTCTAAGGGAAAGGAGTTCTGAAATATAACCATTTTGACATACTAAAGTATATACTCCACGAAACATTAGATTAACTGCAATATAGACACACACACACACATATATATACACATATATATGTATTTCCATGTGTAGATATAAATTGACATAATCAATGATTGAGTCATATGTACTCAGATATGATTTCAAATGTCTTCCTTTCTCAATCAGATCCAGAGGCTAGAAAACCTAAGCAAAGATGGTAGCTATATGGTCTGCAATGGTGCTAATGAATAATCAATTCTATGAAAATGACAAACTATCAAAGAGGCCAGATTTATCAACATAATAAATGAACTTTAAGAAATTGAAAATTTTCCCTACCATTTAGATCCTTGATCTACCTGTTTAATATCTTGAACAAGCTTATCTATTACCAGGGATTGGAGCAAAGGAGATGATAACCAAATAGAGAAGAATTAATTCCATTTGCAGACAACCTCTTCACTGTTGGAAATTGCAGATAAATGTAAAATACAAAATTGGTGGTTCATCAGAGAGTAAATGTTCCAAACATTAACTTTCTAATAAGGTTATGATAAATCTTGATTAAAGGCATGTCAAACCAGTTGCTTATTATTTAAAAGAAAAGAAATCTAGAAAGAAATATGTATCCATTAACATTGAAATTAGAAAATTCAATACATTCATAAAACCCAGACAATTAAAGACTTCAATTTGCTTTTTATAATAAAAATTGAAAATGTCAATTCTATAATAAAGACAAACCTTATTTCTATCTGGTAAAATCTTTGGCTCCAGATAGCCATTGTTAATTTTCAAAAGATGAAAAAAAAAAAAACACTTACACAAATGGAATGTATTATGTATCCAAATGATGTAAATGACAAATCTGTTCAGTGAAATTCAAGAAAAAAACAAAATTATGCATGCAAATACCCACACACTGACACTCACACATACATCCTTACATACATTAATTATCTCATTAATACAGTAGTAAAGCTAATCTGAATAATAATGACAAGTTTCCAAGATTATAATAGAGAAAAAGGGGGCTAATAAAATCATATTTTAAGATAGTCATACACCTTTCTGTGACAGGAAGCAGGTTGAATTCTAAGGGCTGGTAAGAAGAAGCAGAATTAAGAGAAGCCATACTTTTTTCTTGGGTGTAAAACCAAGATTCCTATGAGATAAACAGACACGCACGGATGTGTCTATGCATACACAGACACACACACACAAACACACTTTGCACATCACACATTACACATATATTACATGGAATTAGAGTTTGTCTCAAATGAAACTATTGTGGCCTGTTGAAGCTTTCAAAACCTTCCAGTAGAAAAATTGCCCTAATTTGGAGGGTCTGCTTCCACAGCAGTGGGGTCTCTGATTCTCTACTCATAACATCTACATCCATTAGATGGAAAACTCCTTTTGAATGAGGGAATGATTCAACATATTTATGTCAGTTGCTATGGTCTGAATGTTTGCATCCCACCAAAATACTGTATGTTGAAATTTAATCCCCAATGTCAGGGTATTTGGTTGTGGGGCCTTTTGGAGATAATTACATCAAGAGTAGAGTCTTCATGAATGGGATCAGTGCCCTTAAAAAAGAAGCTCCAGAGATATTTACCTGCCCCTTCTGTCATGTGGGTACACAACAAAAAATGCTGTCTATGAAGCAGGAAGTGGCCAGCACCAGGCACTAACTCTGCTGGCACCTTGATCTTGAACTTTCTGGTTTTCTAAAACTGTGAGAAACAAATTCCTCCCGTTTGTAAAACAGCTTGTCAATGGTAGTTTGTAATAGAAGCCTGAATGGACTAACACACCAAAGCATTGGTAAAGATATCATTAAAGTAATACATACGTTCAGGAGCTAGAGTGTTTAGAATGACTCTAGGACATGAAAATGATAATTGGACAGAGTTGACCTAAATGCATCAGCACATCACAAAGAATCTCCCCAGGAGAACTCAATATCTGAATAATTGCTGGCACCACTGAGTTCACTAAATTTTTTAGTGTCTATTATGTACTAAGCACTGATCTAAACATTAGGGCTACAAAGATAGATCAAAGATAGATAATGCATAATATCTCTTACCCTCACATTTTTCTAGTCTATTAAGGGACATACATGCAAACAATCTTAATCCAGATAATATCAGGATTGTGTCGGCAATATATATGTGCATAATATGATCATGTGCCTCCAAAAGTAAGAGTAATGAAAGATGCCCATTAGATTTTGCAATTAGATCGTCAGTGGTGATCTCAGCGAAATAACTTCCTGCCATTCCTGGGATAAGAGTCACATTATGATGAGTTGAGAAAAGCAAGAACAATGAGAAAATCATGACAGAAAGTTCTGATTATGGGCAAGAGCAAGAGCTGAACAGGATGAAGAGTTAAGAGGAGGAATGTGTGTGTACATGTGTGTTAGAATGAGTGCCGTCTGGATATATTCATAAATTTGGAAGGAAAGAGTTGAGTGAGAAGGAAAAAGTTTAAAATAAGAAGAGAAAGTGAATGAAAAATTGTATCTGTGTGAGATGGAAGTAAGACAGGATAAAGAGCACAGAACAGGAGATCATACAGAAGAAGAAGGAGCCCTCTACAAAGTTATTAGATTTTAGAATACAGAATGTTGTTCTCTATTCAGAATGTTTCCATCCAAATATTTTCTACTAGGTAAATACCTCTCCCCTCAAAACTCTTCTTATCTTTCATCTCTATGAAGAGTTTCTCTGAAATCTCACGGTCTCTCAATTGTGACCCCACTCAACTTTTATATATATATGATCTCAATATGTTTACCATGCCTGCTCTTATTTGTTTACTGTATGCCACTAGACCAACATTGTAAGATCATTGAATCCAGATACACTGTATGCTTCATGTATATTATTACATCCTAGTGAGGTGTCAGACTTATGGCCTGCATTTAAGAGATATTTGGTAAATATAAAAGAAAATGATTGGCTATAGAATAGCATGCAAGGTAGGAGGTAGAGATGATGTTGCAGAAGAGTTTACCCAATTATAAATTATGCACAAAACTAAAAACAAAACATTCTCAGATGTGAAAATAAACAACCATAAAAACAAAACTTTTATAAGCAACCCTCAAGCAAAATTGGAAAATGTGGAACTTCCATTAGAAAATATTAATAAAATGAAATAATTAGAATATTACCTATAAAAATCTATAAAAGGCAACCAAATTTATACTCCATGGACAATTCATAGTGTTGAGTTCTTTCATATTTGAAAAAATAATGGATGAAAAATAAAAAATGAACATTAAACTCAAGACACTAGAAATACTTTTAAAAATAAAATGTGTGATGAAGAAATTAATATGCATAAAAGCAGCTTGTCCTTCCACAGTGGCTCACTCGTGTAATCTCAGTGCTTTAAGAGGCCGAGGCAAGTTTGTGGTTGCAGTGAGCAATGATTGCTCCAGTGCACTCCAGTCTGGGCGACCGAGTGAGACTCTCTCTCCAAAAAAAGGGAAAAAAAAAAAGCAGCAAAAGCTTTTTTAAAAAGCCACATATCACAGGTATACCCCCGCAACCCTAACGAAAGATACACATTTCTTCAGGATGTTTTAAAAACACAAAAACTGGACAAGAAAGGTTAAACAGTGACTATTCATTTTTATTTTTATTTTGTTTGAGACGGAGTCTAGCTCTGTCGCCAGGCTAGAGTGCAGTGGCGCAATCTTGGCTCACTGCAACCTCTGCCTCCCAGGTTCAAGCAATTCTCCTGCCTCAGCCTCCCAAGTAGCTGGGATTACAGGCACGCACCACCATGCCTGTCTGAGTACGTATGACTCAATCACAGATTATGTCAATTTATATCTACACATGGAAATACATATATATGTGTATACATATATATGTGTGTGTGTGTGTCTATATTGCAGTTAATGTAATGCTTCATGGAGTATATATTTTAGTATGTCAAAATGGTTATATTTCAGAACTCCTTTCTCTTAGAAATATATTGTTTGAAGTATATTTTTATTGAACTATATACAGTACTCAGAAAAGTACAAGACTCATAAGTGTAAAGCTAGAATAACTTTCTTAAAGTGAATGTACATATGTAACCAGAACATAAAGTCATAAAACACGCTAATTTTTTTTTTTTTTTTTAGTAGAGATGGGGTTTCACCATGTTGGCCAGGATGGTCTCAATCTCCTGACTTTGTGATCAGCCCACCTTGGCCTCCCAAAGTGCTGGGATTACAGGTGTGAGACACCGCGCCTAGCCTTGACTACTATTTTAAGTATACGAATATTTTGGGCCAGGCGCGGTGGCTCACTTTGGGAGGCCGAGGCGGGCGGATCACAAGGTCAGGAGATTGAGACCATCCTGGCTAACACGGTGAAACCCCGTCTCTACTAAAAATACAAAAAATTAGGCAGGCGTGGAGGCGGGCGCCTGTAGTCCCAGCTACTCAAGAGGCTGAGGCAGGAGAATGGCGTGAACCTGGGAGGCAGAGCTTTCAGTGAGCCGAGATCGCGCCACTGCACCCCAGCCTGGGCAACAGAGCGAGACTCCGTCTCAAAAAAAAAAAGTATACAAATATTTTAAATATCATTAAGTATTTACAATTCGAAGTATTAAATTAAACATTACTTATTTAGTAAGCCATAACGTATTATAAAGTGGATATTAATTTGTCTATAATCTATAAAATGTGCATAATTTTCCTAATCTATGCTATGAAAATAAATTTTTATTTGTCTTTCATAAGAATTCACATTTTTGTAGGGAGTTCAGGTTGTAAAAGCATAGGCTCAGTATCTTTAAAATTACATTCTTCTCTTTTGGCCTTAGATGGATTTGTAATTCATTTAGTTCATGGACCATCCTCTTTGACTTTGAGTCTTTCAACAAAAATGTTGGATAATGACAAGCAAAAAGAGCCATTAGTTTGTTACCTACAATTTGAGTAGTGTCCTAAATTTTTATGGCTAACAGATAGTATAAACATCTGCTGATAGTCAAAGTCCTATTGTTTGATGTGGAAATTAATGAGGGTGGTGTGGATTTAAAATAGTTTCTCAGAGAAATCAAAGTGAAAAAATTCGTCTGCACCAAGGCACAACTAAAATTGTGTTGGGGATCATGTATTTTCAGAACTGTGAGTATACATAGCTATCTGGTATTTATTCAGCATTATTCATCCACACACCAAAATATATTTTTAGGGAAGTGATGTTAGAAAATTGATCAGTTTTCCCAACACTTGCAACATAAGCAGCTGGGCCATGTCTTTGTTAGGCTGCACCAGTGACCTCATAACCAATAGGTTTTTCGTTACTTTGCCATGGGGCTGCAAACTTAAATGCCTCTACATGTAGGACAGGTAATCTAAAGAGACAATAGACCATATGTAAGACTAGAGGACATAATGAGATCTATATGGCCCTATCAAGATTTTTATTCTACCTTAAATCATGCAAGTCAAATGTTCTCTCAACAATGGAGTGAAACTGTGAAGACCATTGCTTAGAGCCAGGCTGTATAGATTTGAATCATCAATCCCATGCTTGCTAGGTACGATGCCTTAAGCAAATTACTTAAACTCAACTTCATTAGCTGTAAAATTGGGCTAATAATGCTTCAAAGTCTCCTCAGATTCTTGTGAGCATTACTTGAGTTAATACCAATTACGTGCTTAGAATACCGGGTCAAAGTAGGTATCATATATGGGTTTTCCATGATCCTCATTTTGGGCCTTTTCTAACTTCCTAAATGTTAATTTAACATTTATTTCCTGCTTTCAAAACTTAAAAGTGCTAAGCACTTGAGCATATTCTGAAATCCAACCAATTTTTAGATGGAGTACTCTAACAGGCCCAAGTACATTGATCTCATTGTTATTTATAATAAGAGGTAATTAAAAACCACATTAATTCCAAACAATGGAGAAATAGCTATTCAATTGTAGCAAATCCAAATAATGCAGAATTAATCTACCATTATAAGTGCTCTTCTACCCCAGCCAGGCGCGGTGGCTCGCGCCTGTAATCCTAGCACTTTGGGAGGCCAAGGTGGGCGGGTTGCCTGAGCTCAGGGGTTTGAGACCAGCCGGACAACACCGCGAAACCCTGTCTATACTAAAATACAAAAAGTTAGCTGGGCATGGTAGTGTGCGCCTGTAGTCCCAGCTACTCAGGAGGCTGAAGCAGGAGAATTGCTTGAACCTGAGAGGCAGAGGTTTCAGTGAGTCGATATCACGCCACTGCACTCCAGCCCGGGGGACAGAGCCAGGCTCCATCTCCCTGCCCGCCCACCCCCCCCAAAAAAGTGCTCTTCTGAAGAGTGTGCAAAAACATGGTATTCTTTGATGATGTGTCTTTAAATGAAAAAGGCAGAAAGCAAACATATATACACTGTATGACTGTGTATATATAAATACACACATAGTAGCAGAAAATAGTTTTTTTTAATAGGATTAGGGATAAATTTGAATTTTCTATATTGGGCACATTTCGTATTCTTGGACTATAATACTGTTACAAAATTGTATTAAAACACAAGGAGCTCTCAATCATCGTTGGTGGGAATCCAAGATGGCATAGCCACTTTGGAAGACATTTTGTCAGTTACTTACAAAACTAAACATAGCGTTACCATACAATTCAATAATCACACTTCTTGATATTTACACAAATGAGTGGAAAACGTTTGTCCACACAAAAACCTGAAAGCCTAAGGGAAATGTGGAGATAATGGTAAAAGGGTACACAATTTCAGGTATAAGATGAAGAAGTTCTGAGGATGTAATTTATAGCATGGTGACTAGAGTTGATAATATCGTATCGTATACTTGAAATTTGCTAAGAGAGAGTAGATCTTAAGTTTCCTCACCTCCTTATACACACACACACGCACACACACACACGGACAGCATACCTATGTGTGGTTATGGAAGTGTTGATTAATTTGATTGTAGTGATCATGACACAATGCATATGTATATCAAATCATCACATACAACTTGAATACGTACAATTTTTATTTGTCAATTAATATCTCAATAAAGCTGGGAAATAACTGCACAGGAATTTTTACAACAGCTTTATTTATATTTGTAAAACTTGGAAACAACCAACATGTCCTTCAATAGGTGAATAAACAAACTGTGGTGCATTCATACGGTAGAATACTTTAGTGATAAAAAGGGATGTGCTATCAAGCCATGAAAAAATATGGAACAATCTTAAATGCATATTGCTAAGTGAAAGAAGCCAGTCTGAAAGTGCTACTGACAGTTGAGGTGGAAGCCAATCCTCCTAACACAGCTCTGGAATACCAGACAGTCAGAACTGGAAGATGTGCAGGTGGAAGTACCAACACAGAAGGTGAATATTTAAAGGAACATAAAAGGAATGGCTGCATCTGACCACACTGGCCACTTGCCATTCTGGTTTATACAGAAGCATCCCAGTGCTTACTACCAAAAGACTGTTCTCTAAAGAAATAATGTGTTCATGACCGGGCCCAGTGGCTCACACCTGTAATCCCAGCACTTTGGGAGGCTGAGGCGGGCGAATCACGAGGTCAGGAGTTCAAGGCCAGCCTGGCTAACATAGTGAAACTATGTCTCTACTAAAAATACAAAAATTAGCTGGGCCTGGTGGCACGCACCTGTAGTCCCAGCTTCTCAGGAGGCTGAGGCAGGAGAATCACTTGAACCCGGGAGGCAAAGGTTGCAGTGAGCTGAGATCACGCCATTGCACTCCAGCCCTGGGCAACAGTGCTAGACTCTGTCTCAAAATAATAATAACAATAATAATAATATGTTCAGCCTGGGAAAGTTAGGCTCATTGGAAGGTTTTCAGCACACACGATTCTGTTTCAATTAATTATGAAGTGATAAGAAACAGAGTGAGTTGGTTATTCACCAATCCTCCAATGCACAATTAAGAAAAGTTGAGTAGGCTACAATACTTATTCAATTACACAGAACTCTTCCCTTTCAGATAAGGAAGGCACCTATTAGGGAAACAATCTGCTCTACAAATAGTCAACCTAGGCCTTGATTTTTACAAAATGACTAACCATCAAAGATAAACCCATATTTGAAAAAATTGTACAAAATAGAAAGAGCATAAGGATTAAATTGAATATTTTACACTAGGAGAAATACATACAATTCAAGGAAGAAGTATGAAAGAAAAATATAATTAGGCTACTCAAGTATATTTGGGATGATACCAATTTCATCAATAAAAAGGGACAGGATTTTATATAAAAGCAAATGTAATAGAACAAATGAGAATGTATAGAAATTAAACATCACCAATTAAAAGTTGGAAGTCATTAGAAAGAATAAAATATATGATCAATAATATCTCTTGAAAATAGAGTTAAAAGGCCAGGTGTGGTGGTTCAACATGTAATCCCAGTGCTTTGGGAGGCCAAGGTGAGAGGACCGCTTGAGGCTAGGAGTTCAAGACCAGTCTGGACAACATCGCAAGATCCTGTCTCTACAAAAATTTAAAAAAATTTGCCAGGGGTGGTGGCACACACAGGTAGTCCTAGTTACTCAGGAGGCTGAGGCAGGAGGAACAGTTGAGTGCAAGAGTTCCAGGCCATGGTGAGCTATGAATGCACCACTGCATTTCAGCCTGGGTGATAGAGTAAGATGCTGTCTCTTAAAAAAATAGAGTCAAAAGACAAAAAAAAAAAAAATGACAACATATTGGATAAATGTGACTAATAGGAATTTCAAAAAGAAATTACAGAGAGGAAGTTACCAAGGGCAAAAATATTACTCATAATTAAAGACAGGCAGGAATGAATCATCAGACTCTTTAGATTGAATGAATCACCACTTACCAAGCAGGTCATTAACTCAACCAGTATTTACTAAGTGCCTACTAAGGGCAGGCCTATTTCTGGGTGCTTGTAATACAGCAGTGAACAAAACGGACAAAAATATTTCTGGCTTTATGTAGCTGATATTCTAGATGAGGGAATCAGACAATAAATGTAAAAAATTTGTAATACGTAATATGTCAGATGGCTATGACTATTATGGAGAAAATAAAACAATAACAAATAGGAAGTGCTGGAGAATTTGCTGTTTTTAAATAAAATAGTTAGGGAAAACGCCCATAATAAGGTGACATGCCATCAGAGACTTGAAGAAATTAAGAGACTGAGTTATGCAAATATCTCTAGAAGAACATTCTGCGCAATAGAAACAGCAAATGTGACAACCTTGAGATGGGAGCATGTTTAGTATACACAATCAATAGCATAGAGGCCAAAATCTCTGGAACACAGAGCAATAGAAGATGACATCAGAGGCGAAAGGCTTTGCAAGCCACTGTAAGAATTTTAAACTTTTCTGTCCAATAAATGGGAAGTCTGGAGGGTTTTGAGGGTAGTCCCAGTAATGTGATCTCATTTACATTTTTAAAGAACCCCTCTGGGCTTTCTAATGAGAATGCTGTCATTAGAGCAGAACAGAAGCAGAGGCTCCTCTGTAAGAGAAAGGGCTGAATTAATTCCAAGTGAAACATGGACCCTTCTACTTAAGCAACAACATATATCAAATCCTTCATAGAACCATGCTCACAACTACTGCAAAAAGTCAGTGGCACTAAGGACTAGCTTCATAAGTATTCTTTTATGGTCCCATTATCAATGTCTCTTTGTAGATTGCAGATGTAAAAGCATCTTATAGGTATTTTCAATATGACATCAATGGCCCCTTTCACACTTTAAAAAGCATTGAGCAATAAAATTATGTTTATTTACAAGACAGAGCTAACAACTCAAATTCTAGAGTCAATAGGTTATATTACGTATTATGACAGTGGCATATGTAATTAATTTTGGCTTTTTAAAAAGAAGCTGTACAGTGTTCAGAGACAGACAGGTTCTTTCCTAATTAAAATAAACACTCTGATACCTAAGTAATAAATTCACATTTATTTTCTAAGCAGAAGCTACTCCTAAAACAAAGACATAAGTATCTTTTTTCCTTTTGGGAAAATTTTCTAATCAGTAAACTCTTAGATCAAGTCTCATAATTCTTAGAAGATTAGACAAAAACATGAATTTAGTAAAGTGAATAAAGAAAAGAGAAATAACATCAATTAATCCCATATGAGTTCATTGTATCCTCATATTCATTGATGTTTCCCCTATAGCCACATCTATGGTTTTTTGTTGTTGTTGTTGTTGTTTTGTTTTTCTTGAGATGTAGTCTCACTGTGTCACCCAGGCTGGAGTGCAGTAGCCCAATCTCGGCTCACTGCAGCCTCCGCCTCCTGGGTTCCAGCAATTCTCCTGCCTCAGCCTCCCAGGTAGCTGGGATTACAGGCACACGCCACCATGCCCAGCTAATTTTTGTATTTTTAGTAGAGATGGGGTTTCAGCATGTTGGCCAGGCTGGTCCGGAACTCTTGACCTCAGGTGATTCACCCACCTCGACCTCCCAAAGTGCTAGGATTACAGGCGTGAGCCACCGCACCTGGCCTGTTTTTTGTTTTTTTGAGATGGAGTCTCACTCTGTCGACCAGGCTGGAGTACAGTGGCGCAGTCTCAGGTCACTGCAACCTCCACCTCCCGGGTTCAAGCGATTCTTCTGCCTCAGCGTCCCAAGTAGCTGGGATTTTAGGTGTGTGCCACGAAGCCTGGCTAATTTTTGTATTTTTAGTAGAGGCAGGGTTTCACCATATTGGCCAGGCTGGTCTCAAACTCCTGACCTCATGAACGACCTGCCTCGGGCTCCCAAAGTGCTGGGATTACAGGTGGGAGCCACCATGCCCGGCCATCTGTATTTTTTTAATCAAGGTGAAATTCGCATAACATAAAATTAACTGTATTAAAGTATACAATTTAGTGGCATTTAGTATATTCACAATTCTGTATGACCACCACTTTTATCTAGTTCTAACAATTGTTTTACAACCCTAAATAGACTCTGTTCACAGTAAGCAGCCATTTCTTTCAGCCCCTGACAACCATCAACCTGCTTTCTGTGTCTGTCTCTACAGATTTGCCTATTCTGGAAATTTCATATAAATAAAAACATACAATATGGGACCTCTTGTGTCTGGCTTTTTTCCTTTAGCACAATATTTTGAAGATTCATAGTGTAGCATGTATCAGTACTTCATTTCTTTTCATCGCTATAGAACATGATATTGTATGAAATTCATTATTTGTTTTTTCATTTATCAGTTGATGATGGACATTCGCGTTGTTTTCCCCCTTTGGCTATTGTGAACAGTGCTGCTATAATTATTCATGTAGAGGGATTAGTTTGAATACCTCATTTTGCTTTGTTTGGTTATTAACCAAAGAGGAGAAGTTTCTGGGTCTTACGGTAAATTCATGTTAGGAACCCATTTATTGTTTTTGAGTCCTTACAACTCAGCCAACATGCGAAGCTTTGTAATACACCTAGTTTTGTCAATCCCTTAAATGCAAATTGAGAGCCCAATTTGATGTTGTTGGTGTCATAATGAAATGATTGTGACACATTCCTAAGAAAACAACCAAGTATGCTGTTTTCTTGCATAACTTCCAAACAAGCTCATATTTCATCTTTTGAAGGTAATATAGCCAATTTCTTTGAGGTGGTTGAGGTGTAAGTGACAAATCTGACCAGCTTATTAACTTAATTGACTTGTTGATTTCTATTCATTCATTAATACATTTATTCATTTAATCGTTTATTCAATCAATAAATAATATTTGAGATAATGTGTTGGGAATGTTGAATCGAAACAAGTGAACATGGCATTTGACTTCAAAGGATTTATCATTACAAAAATAAGTATGTTCAATTAAGTTTTAGCCATGCCGGGGCACAGTTGAAGACTAAAGAGAGAGCATAGTCAATTTTCTTTGGCAAATTAAGATTGGCCAAAAATTTCAAATTCTTCACAGGTGAAACAGCACGTAAAGTCAGATTTGAAAGATGAGAAATTATTCTAAGGCTAGTTTGTCGATTACAGGACATTTTAGATGTAGTGAACATCATACCCAAAAGCATGAAAGCCCCACGTGGACAGAGCTGAATATATTACATCAGCAGTTTTCACCACATAGATGATTGTATTATAATTAGCATGCTGATTGACTAATACTAGTTGTATGACTATATACAATATTCCTCTGAATGCAGGTAACCAACATGCCAGTATAAAGGTGAAGTATTGGATTTGAAAGGAATCTAGTTTAGAAGGCAAGTTACCATTTGGTTGGCAAATACTTCAACCTTCATATCACAGGCACATTTGTACACATGGGTAGATATACTCTAGTCCTGTTGTCATGTTTTTATTTTTTTGTTGTTGTTATCAGTTGTGTGCCTAGCACATATTATTCCTATCTGAAAAATGAGAAAAATCTGAATACACTTGTCCATATAAAGATGGAAAAACTCTTCTGATAATGTTTTGGAAAAAAGGAAAAAAAATCTCAAAATTAATAAATGACTTCAATTATTTCCTGGAGTGAGTAGTAATTATACTAGTAATTGTATGCTATGTCATCTGTAAAATTATTCTGATAAGTACAAGAATCATAGCAATCATATTTCAACCCTTACATCTCAACTAACTATAATAGTCTTTTCAAATAAAAACAGACACAATTCATTCCCTTAATTTTCTCAGCTTTGTAAATTTGTATTATCATTATTTATTTCCTATATAAATACATTATCAGTATATGCATTTTTCTTAGTTTATCTTATGCTTCATGATTACCTTTGAAACACTCACTACACATGCTTGGAAGAAAATACAATTTTTCTCTCCATAAATTATCGTTTTGGCATTAAATATTTTGTGAAGACAATATACATGCTGTTACTAGAGCAATTTTTAATGTTTTTTTGTAACTCAAACGTCAATTTTCTGAAAAAGTAATTTGTAAGAAATGATTAAACTTCCAAAGACACTTTGTCATAGGTCTCTGAGAAAGTATCCTAGGACTAGCATTGATACCAAAATAAAAGAAAGGGCATATATTTATCTATTTTTACACACACACACACACACACACACCACACCCTCAATTATTTTCCACCCTTTTTAAACCAAAACCTCTAATTTTGGCCAGGATGTCATTTTGTAGAGCTTGTTGAAAGCCCTTTGATGTGGTATCCAGATTTATTTTTTAGGTTATTAAACCCCGGGTTAAGACACATGACATAAAAATGAAGCCAGAGTTGTTTCTGTGTTTGTGTTTTTATCATAAAGATTTTAATCCTCATGCCATCTCAATTTGATTGTGTAACACTGCAGTATTATTTTTACATTCTCTAGCTCTGAAGTTATTGGAATCGTACCAATTAACCACAAATGAAAATATATATGATACTGAATAACGTGTATTCTTTGGTTTCATTCCTCCAGAATTCATTTCTCAATCAGTCATATGTTCATTCCAAACTGATTCTAAATATATATCAAAAGGATTATAAAACAAAGATTTTCACTAAAACATGGACTACAGCCAAAACTGTCAAAGTTAAATTCATCATGTAGCATCACTACATTTTTTACTGAGAAATAATGAAAATAATCTGTACTTTTAAGTAAATAAAAATAATGAAACTATGAATTAACAATTTGTACAATAGTAATATATTTTAATTTATTTTTAAAGCTATAAATTGGTTCAAAAGACAAACTACAGCAACCTCTGTCATGCTTAATGGATAATGTATAATAAAATACAAATAAATCAGGAATAGCAAGAAGCTGTATTAATAACTATTGATTGTATGAGAAAATATGTATTACTCTTTGCTAATGAATTTGGAAATCTAGAAAATATGACTTATTTTCTAGGAAACCACAGGATATCAAAACAAAAAATAGAAAACTTCTAAACTGTGAATCAACCTATACTTATGAAAAAAATAACAATTATGACATGGGAACAATAGACACTGTGGACTTTTAGAGGGAAGAGGGAGACGTCATGGGTCGAAAAACTACCTGTTGGATACCATGCTCACTATCTGGGTGCAATGCAACCATGTAATGAGCGTGTACATATACCCTCCTATCTAAAATAGAAGTTCAAAAGAATTAAAATTAAAATCAAAATTATGTCAGATAGGACCGGGCGCGGTGGCTCACACCTGTAATCTCAGCATTTTGGGAGGTTGAGGCAGTCAGATCACAAGATCAAGAGATCGAGACCATCCTGGCCAACATGGTGAAATCCTGTCTGTACTAAAAATACAAAAATTAGCTGGGCGTGGTGGCATGCACCTGTAGTCCCAGCTACTCGGGAGGCTGAGGCAGGAGAATCACTTGAACCCTGGACATGGAGGTTACAGTGAGTCGAGATTGCGCCACTGCACTCCAGCCTGGTGACAGAGTGAGACTTCGTCTCAAAAAAAAAAAAAAAAAAAAAAAATTTTAAAAACAATTATGTCAAATACTTAGCTCAAAATAATCTGAAAAGCCAGACAACTTTACACTGAAATATCTCCATACTTTCAAGAAATTATAAATTCTAAACCAAACTCTCCTACAATAGAAAAAATATCGAAACATGCTAATCACTTTGCCAAGCAAGAAATACCTGTATATTAAAAAACAGAAATATAACACAAAAACTGCAATGAGATTTGAGTATAGATATGAGAATTCTAGAAAATAAAACACAATGGTATGTCATCCAAATATAAGTTGGTTAGAAAAAGGTTTTACACTTAACATGCAAAGTGGCTTAACATCAATAAATGTAATAACATATCAAGTAAAAACAATGGTAATCTGGAAAGATACTAAAAATTCAGTTGATAAATTTCATTACCAATTTGATGAATTACCACTGTTGATGAAAAACAAGTTCCTAAGAAACTAGGAATATCATTTCTAAAAAAGTAAAAACACAACTGCATTGTCATTAAAAACACAGAAAAATAAGGCTAATATTGCCTTAATTAAAAAAAAAAGAAGACAGAGCAGCAACTGAAATAAGATACAAAACAGTTACAAAACACATGGTTATTTTCAAAAACTGAAAAGGACAAAAAAAACTTTTAACATACTTCTGAGGCAGAAAATAAACCACAATAGCTAATCAAAATATAAAAAGTATTCCACTTGGTATCACCTGAAGGAAGGCAAAATAATATACAAATATAACATGACTTTTCTAATGTTTACCATTTAAAAAATGCTAATAGCCATGGTTGAATGATCTAGAAGGAAGGTATTTCTCCATGAAAAGTTACCAGATGTTTAAGCCTTTTGGTATATATCTGGTAATTTTTGCACGTATGCTCCTAGCGTTCTTACACAAAGTTTGGCTGCAGGAATGTTCACCAGAATATTTAATTCAAAAAATGTTGAGAAATATTTATACATATTTATAGGATGCATGTGATATTTTTTACCAACATAGAATGTGTAATGATCAAGTCAATGTATTTGGGGTTCACATCACATCCAATATTTATCATGTCTATGTGTTGGGAACAATATCATAATGTATAAATAATCTAATTGTTCAATAATTGAGAATATTTTAGTAACCACACTGTGCCTGCATAATTCAATGGTATGCAAGCATTGAAATAATAAGTGTGGATGTTTATTTAAAAGTAATGAAAATCTCCTGAAATTGGTTGTATTAATCGTTTCTTACCTCTGTATACATCCTAAAAGCCATTGAATTGTACTCCTTAAATAAGTGAATTGTATGGTATGTGAATTATATACCAATGAGGCTATTACCCCAAAAAAACACCACATATAGGAAAATTATGATATACAAGTAAAATTAATGGTGTTTAAAGAACTTAATTGATCAAAAGCAGTATGCAAAACACTATGCACAATATAATGTACTGTTTATAAAATGTATAAGAAAAAATGAATGATAAGAAAAGTATTTTGAAATTGTAATCAAGAAGAGAACTCGAACATAAATCAAATTTTAATCATTAAGAAAATAAAATCACAATAAAGATATTTTAAAATTATAAGATAATACTGTCAATAAAATATGCTAAGAAGTATAATTTCTAATTCAAAGTATAAGTTTCTATACAAAATAAAATTATCTTAAAGCAAAAGTCTTGAAAGAAACAATGACAATGGAAAATATTGAAAAAGGTAATAAAGCATTACTAAAAATATAGCACTAGTTTCATTTGGTTTTACAGAGAATTTATTTAAAATTTCAAGATCGGATAATTAATATGCTGTATAAACTCTTCTGTCACTTATAAAAATAACTAAGATTTATATTTTGCTAAGCTAGTTTAAAACTAATACCATGACCTTATAGATAATAACACAAAGTTGTACAGCCTGATCATACACATGCTAATTTAAAATATATTTTCAACAAACCCCCCCTAGCAAATCAAACTCATTTGTGTATAAAACGATGCTATTCTATGGTGAGGAAATTATTGTTTCATCAATGAAAAAATAGCTTTATATTTTCTTTTATGAATATGTTACTATACTAAATCATATTTTATCTATAACATAAATAGAATAAGAAAAAAATAGCTCCACAGAAGAAATGTCCACAGAAAGACATTTAATTTAGCATTCATACCTGATGTTACTAACATTGAGCCCTTAGAATATGTTGGCCACCGTAGTAAACATTTTACATTTGTTACCTCATTTAATCCTTACAATAACTCTATAAGATAAGGCACTATCAGCTTCTTTATTTCAAATGAAGAAAAAGGCTCAGGAGTTTGAGTCACTAAAAGTTCAACTAGGAAATGCAGAATTTCTCCATAGGACATACTCTTAGCCACAGAGCAAGTTTACCATAACCTAAGAGCCAACATTATTTTCATTGGAATAAAAGACAAGAAATAATATGCACTGTCATCAGGATTATTTAATACTAGTCTGAGTGTATTGCTCAGACAATAAGAAAAGAATCAGTAATTTACCTATTTGAAAATTGATGACAAAATAATCGTTATTTTAAGGTGCTATGATTAGAAAAATAGAAAATGCAAAAGAGGCAACTACAAAATACTGCAAGTAATAGAAGTAAACTGGATGATTATAAACTAAACATACAAAATCAATAATTTCCTTATAAATGAGATATTACAGGTTAGAAAATATAATAGAAATATATATTTGAAGAAACAATGAAATTGTAAAATAAAATAAAAAATTAATACAAATAACATAGATAATATCTTAAGAAATTTTAGAAATTACTGAGAGACTTACTTAAGAAATGGAAATTTAAAATTCCATCTTTCTGGATGAATTCACTTGAATATATATACATAATGTATCTCCACATGACATTAATTCACCTTTATTAATTTTGAAACATAAAAATTATTCTGTCACCTAAAATTACGTGAAATTATTTTAAAAAGTAAAAACAAGAAAACCTTCATGAATCATCACTGAAATATATAATAGGTAAATCAGAACAAGAGTGAATGTTTTGCTGTCAATCAGCCTAGATGTACCGAGTCCTTGACTACATTATAATATCTAAACAATCAAGAATATGTGTAAATATATCAGACAAGAAAAGGTTATTTTAAATAATTACAAAATTAAAAAATATCATAACTGCAAAACACTAATAATTATTTTTATTCTGAAACCGTGTATCAGAATAAATAAAATTGAATTGAATAATTTAAAGTAAAAACAAACTATCAAAAACCTATATTTAAAATTTTATTTTTTTATTTTATTATTATTATACTTTAAGTTTTAGGGTACATGTGCACAATGTGCAGGTTAGTTACATATGTATACATGTGCCATGCTGGTGTGCTGCACCCATTAACTGGTCATTTAGCATTAGGTATATCTCCTAAAGCTATCCCTCCGCCCTCCCCCCACCCCACAACAGTCCCCAGAGTGTGATGTTCCCCTTCCTGTGTCCATGTGTTCTCATTGTTCAATTCCCACCTATGAGTGAGAATATGCAGTGTTTGGTTTTTTGTCCTTGCAATAGTTTACTGAGAATGATGATTTCCAATTTCATCCATGTCCCTACAAAGGACATGAACTCATCATTTTTTATGGCTGCATAGTATTCCATGGTGTATATGTGCCACCTTTTCTTAATCCAGTCTATCACTGATGGACATTTGGCTTGGTTCCAAGTCTTTGCTATTGTGAATAGTGCCGCAATAAACATACGTGTGCATGTGTCTTTATAGCAGCATGATTTATAGTCCTTTGGGTATATACCCAGTAATGGGATGGCTGGGTCAAATGGTATTTCTAGTTCTAGATCCCTGAGGAATCGCCACACTGACTTCCACAAGGGTTGAACTAGTTTACAGTCCCACCAACAGTGTAAAAGTGTTCCTATTTCTCCACATCCTCTCCAGCACCTGTTGTTTCCTGACATTTTAATGATTGCCATTCTAACTGGTGTGAGATGGTATCTCATTGTGGTTTTGATTTGCATTTCTCTGATGGCTAGTGATGGTGAGCATTTTTTCATGTGTTTTTTGGCTGCATAAATTTCTTCTTTTGAGAAGTGTCTGTTCATGTCCTTCGCCCACTTTTTGATGGGGTTGTTTGTTTTTTTCTTGTAAATTTGAGTTCACTGTAGATTCTGGATATGAGCCCTTTGTCAGATGAGTAGGTTGCGAAAATTTTCTCCCATTTTGTAGGTTGCCTGTTCACTCTGATGGTAGTTTCTTTTGTTGTGCAGAAGCTCTTTAGTTGAATTAGATCCCATTTGTCAATTTTGGCTTTTGTTGCCATTGCTTTTGGTGTTTTAGACATGAAGTCCTTGCCCATGCCTATGTCCTGAATGGTAATGCCTAGGTTTTCTTCTAGGGTTTTTATGGTTTTAGGTCTAATGTTTAAGTCTTTAATCCATCTTGAATTAATTTTTGTATAAGGTGTAAGGAAGGGATCCAGTTTCAGCTTTCTACATATGGCTAGCCAGTTTTCCCAGCACCATTTATTAAATAGGGAATCCTTTCCCCATTGCTTGTTTTTGTCAGGTTTGTCAAAGATCAGATAGTTGTAGATATGCGGCGTTATTTCTGAGGGCTCTGTTCTGTTCCATTGATCTATATCTCTGCTTTGGTACCAGTACCATGCTGTTTTGGTTACTGTAGCCTTGTAGTATAGTTTGAAGTCAGGTAGCGTGATGCCTCCAGCTTTGTTCTTTTGGCTTAGGATTAACTTGGCAATGCGGGCTCTTTTTTGGTTCCATATGAACTTTAAAGTAGTTTTTTCCAATTCTGTGAAGAAAGTCATTGGTAGCTTGATGGGGATGACATTGAATCTATAAATTACCTTGGGCAGTATGGCCATTTTCATGATATTGATTCTTCCTACCCATGAGCATGGAATGTTCTTCCATTTGTTTGTATCCTCTTTTATTTCATTGAGCAGTGGTTTGTAGTTCTCCTTGATGAGGTCCTTCACGTCCCTTGTAAGTTGGATTCCTAGGTATTTTATTCTCTTTGAAGCAATTGTGAATGGGAGTTCACTCATGATTTGGCTCTCTGTTTGTCTGTTATTGGTGTATAAGAATGCTTGTGATTTTTACACATTGATTTTGTATCCTGAGACTTTGCTGAAGTTGCTTATCAGCTTAAGATTTTCGGCTGAGACGATGGGGTTTTCTAGATGTACAATCATGTCATCTCCAAACAGGGACAATTTGACTTCTTATTTTCCTAATTGAATACCCTTTATTTCCTTCTCCTGCCTAATTGCCCTGGCCAGAACTTCCAACACTATGTTGAATAAGACTGGTGAGAGAGGGCATCCCTGTCTTGTGCCGGTTTTCAAAGGGAATGCTTCCTGTTTTGGCCCATTCAGTATGATATTGGCTGTGGGTTTGTCATAGATAGCTCTTATTATTTAGAGATACGTCCAATCAATACCTAATTTATTGAGAGTTTTTAGCATGAAGGGTTGTTGAATTTTGTCAAAGGCCTTTTCTGCATCTATTGAGATAATCATGTGGTTTTTGTCTTTGGTTCTGTTTATATGCTGGATTACATTTATTGATTTGTGTATATTGAACCAGCCTTGCATCCCAGGGATGAAGCCTACTTGATCATTGTGGATAAGCTTTTTGATATGCTGCTGGATTCAGTTTGCCAGTATTTTATTGAGGATTTTTGCATCAATGTTCATCAAGGATATTGGTCTAAATTCTCTTTTTTTGTTGTGTCTCTGCCCAGCTTTGGTATCAGGATGATGCTGGCCTCATAAAATGAGTTAGGGAGGATTCCCTGTTTTTCTATTGATTGGAATAGTTTCAGAAGGAATGGTACCAGTTCCTTCTTGTACCTCTGGTAGAATTCGACTGTGAATCCATCTGGTCCTGGATACACCCTCCCAAGACTAAACCAGCAAGAAGTTGACTCTCTGAATAGACCAATAACAGGCTCTGAAATTGTGGCAATAATCAATAGCTTACCAAACCTATATTTAAAATTTAAAGAAATTATATAATTGTAATATGAGACTGTGGTGTTAGGTTTTTCTCACATTGCTATAAAGGAATATCTGAAACTGGGTAATTTATAAAGAAAACAGGTTTAATTGACTCAGGGTTCTGCAGGTTGTACAAGCATGGTGCTATTAATAGTAACTGCTCAGCTTCAGAGTCGGCCTCAAGGGAGCTTTCACTCATGGTGAAAGGTGAAGCGGGAGGAGGGATGTCACAAGGCCAGAGCAGGAGCAAGAGAGAAGGGAGGATGTACCACATACTTTTAAACAACTAGATCTTGTGTAAACTCACTCATCACCAAGGAAATGTTGGTAGGCCATTCATGAGGGATATGCTCCCATGATCCACACACCTCTCACCAGGCCCCAACACCAATACTGAGGATTACATCTCAACATGAGATTTAGAGAAGACACCCAAACTATATCAACTGTCATACAGATTAGAAAGTTATAGTCCTATTAAAGTGTCTTGTTGATTTGGGAAATTGATGGGACAAGTGAGAAAGTTAGGATAGAACATGATTGTGTCAAAATTTAACAGTGATTTCCTTCTAATACAATTATATAAACATCATTTTAAATATATTTTTAAGTTTTCTACAATGCATATATTTCTTTTCTGTTTAAAATAAACTTTACTGAGCTGTGATTTGTATAGCATAAAATGCAGTCATTTTAAGTGTACAATTTGATTTATATTGACAAATGTATATACATCAATAACTATATAGAAAAAGATATTGAGTATTTCTTTTTTTCTCATAAAATTACCTCATGCTCTTTGCAGTGAATTCCTCACACATCTGAACAAAGGAAAATACTGGTCTCCTTTATCTTATTAACAGTTTTACCTTTCTAAAACTGTATATAAAGGACATCATACTACATGCATTTTTCATTTCAACTTCTTTTTAAAGTATTTTTTTAATACATCCATGTTTTGTATATCAAGAGTTCATTTATGTCTTTTCTGTGTAACATCCTCTGTGTACTACTTTCTAAGGCTGCCATAACAAATTACCACAAACTGTGCAGCTAAAAATAACAGAATTTTATCATCTCAAAGTTCTTGGAGAGCCTGTAATCCCAGCAATTTGGGAGGCCGAGGCGGGCGGATCACGAGGTCAGGAGATCGAGACCACGATGAAACCCCGTCTCTACTAAAAATACGAAAAATTAGCCAGGCATGGTGGCAGGTGCCTGTAGTCCCAGCTACTCGGGAGGCTGAGGCAGGAGAATGGCGTGAACCCAGGAGGCGGAGCTTGTAGTGAGCCGAGATCGTGCCACTGCACTCCAGCCTGGGCGACAGAGCGAGACTCCGTCTCAAAAAAAAAAAAAAAAAAAAAAAGTTCTTGGAGAATAAAAGTTCAAAATCAATGAGTATGGCAAGTCCATATTGCCTCCAAAATCTCTATCAAAGTATTCTTTCTTGCCTCTTCTAGCCTCTGGGAGTTACCATCAATCCTTGCTCTTCTTCAGGTTGTGGCAGCATAAATCTAATCTCAGCCTCTGTCTTTACATAGCCATTTTCCTCTGAGTATATTGGTGTCGAAGTTTCCCTCTTCCTATAGGGACACCAGTCACTGGATTAGAATTTACCCTAATCCTTCATGACCACATCTTAACTTGACTACATACGCAGAGATCCTATATCCAAATAAGATCCTATTCATACCTTCTGGATGGACATAACTTTGAAGGGGATACTCTTAAATTCAGTACACACCATATGGATGAACCACAATTTATTTCTTCATTGGTCAGTTATTTCCATTTTCTGGCTTTTATGGTAAGTGTGCTATTTGTGTAAACACTCTTGAGGAATAATGTGTTTTTTTTTTCTTTCCAACATTTATTTTAGGTTTGGGAGTACATGTGAAGGTTTGGTGTATAGATCATTTTATCATCTGGATAATAATCCTAGTACCCAGTAGGTGGATTTTCAATCCTCACCCTCCTCATACCCTCCACCTTCAAGTAGGCTGTGGTATTTACTCTTCCATGTTTTGTGTTCCCGTGTACTCATTGTGTAACTCCTACCTATAAGTGAGAATATGTGGTATTTGGTTTCTTTTTCTGCAGTAATTCACTTAGGATAATGGCCTCCAGCTCCATCCATGTTGCTGCAAAAGACACAATTTTCTTCTTTATTATGGCTGCATAGTATCCCATGGTGTACATGTACCATATTTTCTTTATCCAGTCCACCACTGATGGGCATCTATGTTGATTTCCCATTGTGAATAGTGCTGTGAAGCACATATGAGTGCATGTGTCTTTATGTTAGAACTATTTATATTCCATTGGGTATATACCCCGGAATAGGATTGCTGGGTCAGATGGTTTTCCCTACAACATCACCAGAATCTGTTATTTTTTGACTTTTTGATAATAGCCATTCTGACTGTTATTAGATGGTATCTCATTGTGGTTTTGATTTGCATTTCTCTTATGATTAGTGATATTGAGCATTTTTCGTATGCTTGTTAGCCACATATATGTCTTCTTTTGAGAAATGTCTGTTCATGACCTTTGCCCATTTTTTAAATGGGGTTGTTTGTTTTTTGCCTGTTAATTTGTTCAAGTGTCTTATAGATTCTGAACTTTAGACCTTTGTTGGATGCATAGTTTGCAAATGTTTTCCGTCATTCTGTAGATTGTCTGTTTTCTCTGTTGACGGTTTCTTTTACTGTGCAGAAGCTCTTTAGTTTCATTAGGTTCACTTGTCAATTTTTATTTTTGTTGCAGTAGCTTTTGGATTTTTGTTTATGAAACCTTTGCCAGGACCTATGTCCAGAATGGTATTTCATAGGTTTTCTTCTAGGGTTTTTATAGTTTTGGGTTTTACATTTAAGTCTATAATCCATCTTGAGTTGATTCTGGGATATGGGGAAATGAAGTAATTCAGTATCAATCCTCTGCATATGGTTAGCCAGTTATCACAGCACCATTTAGTGAATAGAGAATCCTTTTCCCATTGCTTCTTATCGTCAGCTTTGTTGAACATCTCATTATTCGTCTGCGGAAATAGAATGGGCCTAAGATGTCCAATACTTTGTTCAATAGGAGTTGTAAAAGTGGGTATCCTTGTTTAATTCTGGTTCTCAAAGGGAATGCTTCTAGCTTTTACCTGTACAGTATTATGTTGGCAATGGGTTTGTCATAGATGGCTGTTAGTATTTTGTGCTATCTTCCTTTGATGCCTAGTTTGTCAAAGGTTTTTAACACAAAGGATGTTCAGTTTTATTGAAAGTCTTTTCTACATCTATAATCACGTGGTTTTTGATTTTAGTTCTGTTTATGTGATGCATCACATTTATTGATTTGTATATATTGACCCAACTTTGCATCCCAGGAATGATGCCTACTTGATCATGGTGGATTAGCTTTTTGATGTGTTGCTGGATTAACTTTGTTTGTATTGTGTTGAAGAATTTTACATCTAAGTTTATTGGGAAAGTTGACCTGAAGTTTCCTTTTTTGCAGTGTGTTTGACGGGTGTGGGTATCAGAATGATGTGGGCTTTATGGGATAAGATAGGGAGGAGTGCCTCCTCTTCAACTTTTTGGAACAGTTTCAGTAGAATTAATACCAGCTCTTCTTTATATGTCTGGTAGTACTACTTGACTGTGAATTCAACTGGTCTTGTGCTTCTTCTGGTTGATCAGCTTTTTATTAGTGATTCAATTTTAGAACTCCTTAGAGGTGTGTTTATGGTTTTAATTTACATTTGGTTAAATCTTGGGAGGTTTTGTGTTTCCAGGAATTTATTTAATTCTTCTAGGTTTTCTAATTTGTGTGCATAGATGTGATTGTAATCGTCCCTGAGGGTTTTTTGTATTTCTGTATAGTCAGTAGTAATGTGCTCTTCTCATTTTTGAATGTTTCTATTTAAATCTTCTTATTTTTCCCATTATTCTAACTGGATGTGTATCAAACTTATTTATCCTTTCAAGAAACCAAGTTTTGGTTTTTTGCATCTTTTGCATTATTTTTCCCATCTTAATTTCCTTCAGATCAGCTCTGATTTCAGTTATTTCTTTTCTTCTGGCAGATTTGGTGTTGGTTGCCTCTTATTTTTCTAGTTCTCCTAGGTGTCATGTTAGGTTGTTAATTTTAGATCTTTCTAACTTTTTGATGTGGACATTTAGTGTCATAATCTGTCCTCTTAACACTATTTTTGCTACACCCCAGAGATTCCGGTACGTTGTATGTTTGTTTTCACTAGTTTCAAAGAATTTCTTGATTTCTGCCTTAATTTTATTCTTTACCCAAAGTAATTCAGCAGCAGGTTATTTAATTTTAATGTAATTTTATAATTTTCAGAAATCTTATTGATATTGATTTCTATTTATATTGCACTGTGGTCTGAGAGTGTGGTTGGTGTGATATCAGTTTTTATGAATTTGTCGAGAATTGCTTTATGACTAACTGTGTGGTCAATTTCAGGGTATGTGCCATGTGCAGATGAGAAGAATGTATATTCTGTTGTTGTTGGGTGGAAGGTTTGGTAGAGGTTAGGTCTATTTAGTTAAGTATCAAATTTGGGTCCTGAATGTCTTTGTTAGTTTTCTGCTTTGATGATTTGTCTAATTCCTTTACTGGAATGTTGAAGTCTCCCAGTTTTACCGTGTGGTTATCTGTCTATTTGTGTGTCTCTAAGAACTTGTTTGATGAATCTGGGGGCTCCTGTATTGGGTCCATATATAGATAGAATAGTCACATATTTTTGAATTGAACCTTTTATCATTATGTAATGCTCTTCTCTGTTCTTTTTGATGATTGTTGGTTTAAAGTCTGTTTTGTCTGAAATAAGAATAGCAGCCCTTGCTCATTTTTCTTTCTGTTTGATGATAAGTTATTATCTACCCGTTTACTTTGAGCTTATGGGTGTCATTGCATGTCAGAAGGCTATTTTGAAGGCAGTATACAGTTATGTTTGGCTGCTTTACCCAATTTGTCACTCTGTGCCTTTTAGGTGGAGCATGTAGCCATTTTCATTGGATGTTAATATTGATACCTGTGGATTTAATTCTGTTATTGTGTTGTAAGCTAGTTGTTATGATGACTTGATTGTGTTGTTCATTTACATTGTCAATGATTCTTGCAATAGCTGGTTAGGGCCTTTTGTTTCCAAATTTAGTACTCCCTTAAGGAACTCTTATATGGCAGCTCTGGTGGTAACAAATTCTCTCAGCATTTGCTTGTTCTAATAAATATTTAATGTTTCCTTCACTTATGAAGTATAGTTTGGCTAGATATGAAATTCTTGGTTGAAATTTCTTTTCTTTAACAATGCTGAATATAGGCCCCCAGTCTCTTCTGGCTTGTAGGGTTTCTGCTGAATGGTCCATTGTTGGCCTGATATTTTGTTTCTGTTTTCCTTTCTTTTCTTTTCTTTTTTTTCCTTCCTTCCTTCCTTCCTTCCTTCCTTCCTCCCTCCCTCTCTCTCTTTTTCTTTCTCTTTCTTTCTTTCCTTTCTTTCTTCTTTCTTCCTTCCTTCCTTCTTTCTTTCTCCATTTGTCTGTCTCTTCTCTCTAGTTCCCACTAATATTTTTTCTTTTGCTTTGACCTTGCAGAATCAAGGACTATGTGTCTTGGGAATGGTCATCCTGTATAGTATCTCACAGGGGTTATCTGAGTTTCCTGGATATGAATGTTGACCTCTATAGTAGTGTTGATGAAAATCTTGTGTACAATATCCTTAAATATGTTTTCCAAGTTGTTTGCTCTCTCTCACTTTCTTTCAAGGACACCAATTGAAGCAGAAGATATAAAAAGAAAAACAAGTTTTTCTGTACTAGGCTCACTCACTCCAAGACCCAGGGAAGGGCAGGGCTCTGTCGAGGCTTTGATAGCACTATCTGCAGAGCCAAAGCTAAGAAGGAATGGGCTCCAGAGTCTCTCCCTCCGAACCCAGATCAAGGTTGGGAAAAACAAGTTTTTCTCTTTCAGCTTCCACTTTCCCCCTTACTATTCTCACAATTATCTTTGCAAGTTTTGTAAGTTGCTGTTTTTCCCTTCTGTGCAGCACAACGAAGGTCACAAGATATGCCTGAGTTGCAACACCTGGCTTGAGTTGTAAAACCTGTCACTGGTTGATAAACTGCCTTTGTTCTGCTTCTGTAAGCTTGCTTACCTGCCTTACAGATTTCACACCCTTTTCAGATGCATGTATAAAAGTCGAGCCCTGTCTTTCTTCAGGGCTCAGCCTGTGGATGTTAGTTCACTGAGCCAGTGGTCACCTAAATAAAATTCTCCTGTTCCACACATTGGTCTCTCTAGTCCCTCAATTCCCACAACACAATGACCAATGAGTCATAGGTTTGGTGTCTACGTAATCCCATATTTTTCAGAGGTTTTAATCATTCTTTTTATTCTTTTTTCTTTATAATTGTCTGACTGAGTTGATTCAAAGAACGGATTTTTTTGAACACTGAGATTCTTTCCTCTGCTTATTCCTTTCTATTGTTGATATTTCTGATTGTATTATAAAATTCTTATAGTGACATTTTTCAGCTGTATCAGATCATTTTTCTTCTATGACGAGAATTTGTTCTTATATGTCTAAGAACCCTTTGCCTACCTCAAAGTCAGCAACATCTTCCTACAATTTTTTCTAAAAGCTTTTAATTTTAGTTGTTATATTTAGATCTATGATGCATTTCGAGTTCATTTTTGTATATGGAGTGAGATAAATGTAAATATGTATTTTTTTATCTACAGATGTCCTGTTTTTCTCAGAACTATTTGTTGACATATTATTAATTCCATACTTAGTTACCTTAGCACCTTAGTCAGAAAATCAATTGATCATATACAGCAGTTATATATTGAGTCTTCAATTTGCTAATGTTAGTATTACAACTTTGGGCTTCTTTTTCAAAATTGTTTTTCTGCATTATAGGTCTTTTGCTTCTTATAAGTTTCAAATCCACTTAACCATTTTTAAAAAAATCCTCGTGTTTCATGTGGGATTACAATAAATCTATTTAACATTTTATGAATATGGGCATCTTAACAATATTGGACCTTCAAATTCATGAATACAATATCTCTTCCCACTCATTTATGGCTTTTTAACTTTTTCTCAGCAATGTTTATGTGTTACAGTGTATAATTTTTGCATGTATTTTGTTAAATTCATATCCAATTGTTTCATATTATGTTAGTTTGAGTGATATTTTAAATCTCTTTCCAATTGTTACTAGTAAGCAAAAAATCTATTTTTTCTATATATTCACACTGTATCCTGAATATGTGCAACAGTCATTTGCTAGCATTAATAGATTTTCTGTGCATTTTTTACTATATTCTACATCTATGATCATATCATCTTCATATAAGGAGAACGTTAATTCTTGCTTCTCAGGCTGAGGACTTTCATATTTTTTCAACCTTGTCTTACTTGTTATGGCTTTCATTACAATTTTGACTTCAAATGGTGTGCACAGATACCCTTTTCTTCTTCCCGTTTAGAGCTCAGTTTTTCACCAATAAATATGATATAAATTGAAGGTTTTCTTAGATGTTATTTATCAGATAAAGGAAATGCACTTCTAATTTTCTGATTTTTCTTCACTTCTCTGTTCATGGTGAATCACACTGATTGATTTTCAAATATTAAACCAATATTAAATTCCAGGTAAAAAATCCACTTGGTTATGATGTAGTATACATTTTATATATTGATGGATTTTGTATCCTAATGTTTTATAAATTTTTTTGCATCTATATTCATGACAGACATTTTTCTGTAGTTTTCTATTATAATTTACATATCAGATTTTGATGTCAGGACAATGCTGGCTTTCTACTGAAAGCTGGAAAGTGCTCTCTTTTCTGCATTTCCCGATAAAAGTATTTACTTTTTAAAATATCAATTAATTATATTTAAGCTTTGGCTTCTTTAGATAAATAGTATAACTAAAATTATAATATAAGATATGTAGCTTTTAACTATCATTCATTCTTTGAAATATTTGGGTTATATAACAATTATTACTGTTATTATTATTATTATTGTGCTATTACCAACTTCTCCATATGGTAAAACTCCCCCACATTTTATTTTATTTATCTTGTTTCAGCTTCACTATGGTATAATTAACAAAAAAACTATATATATATTTGAAGCATATATGATATTTTTATATATGTATAAATTGAGGAATGACGGGATCAAGCTAATAAACATATCCATCACCATACATACTTATTATTTTTTGGTGTTGAAGGCAGGTAAGATCTACTCTGTAAACAATTTTAAAGTATACATTATGTTAACTATTAACTACAGTCACCATGCTGTACAATAGTGCTCTGGAACTTATTCATCATTCTAACTAAATCTTTGTACTTTTCAACCAAAATCTCCTCAAACTCCTCGTTTAACTGGCAGTTTATGTTTATGGCTATAATGTATAAAACTGTTATGAATAGTCTTGCTCATGTCATGGTGAAGGTAAGAACTCATTTCTCTTGGAGTGAAATTGCTGGCTCACCAGATGTATGTATTCTTAGATATAGTAGAAACAGCCAAAATTATTTCTGAAAAACTGACAGCAATTTATATTTCCACTGACAAAATATGGGATTGTCAGTTCCTTTACATCCTTGTCAACATTTGGTATTATTTGTCTTTTTAATTTTAGTCATCAGTAGGTCTGTAGTAGTGTCTCATTGTGATTCTATTTTCATTCAATTAATGACTAGTTGTGTTGATCATTATCCTATGTGCTTATTGGTCATGTACATATCATTTTCTGAAAGTCTTGTTCAGGTTCTTTTACTATGTAATATTTATTTATTTATTTATTTATAGACAGAGACTAGACTCTCTGTCACCCAGTCTAGAGTACAGTGGCATGATAGTAGTTTACTGCAGTCTTGAATTCCTGGGATAAAGTAATCCTCCCACTTAAGCCTCTGGAGTACACACCACCAAGCCTGGCTAATTTTTATTTTTTTTTAAAAGAAAGGTTCTCGCTATGTTGCCCAGGATGGTCTCAAACTTCTAGACTCAAGCAATTCTCTCACCGCAGCCTCCCAAAGTGCTGGGTTTACAAGACTGAGCCACTGTATCCAGCCTACCATTTAGTTTTAAATTTGTCTATCTTGTTTTTAATGACTTCCAGGATTTCTTTATCTATTCTAAATAAAATCTTTTGTTAAATGCATATTTTAATAATCTTCTTCTGTGTGTGGGTTTATGGTCCAAAGAAGAAAAGTTGTTACTTTCAACATGGTCTGATATTTTGATATAGTTTATATTTACCTGCAGTAACTTTATTTAGAGATTGCATGGTATATCTTTTCTGTCCTTTCTCTTCCAGACTTTCTGTGTTGTTGTAGTTAATATTTGTCCTTTTTAAACAGCATCTAGTTGTATTTTCTAATTGTTCTGACAGTTTGCTTTTCAATTAGAGTGTTTAGTACATGTACATTTCAAACAATTACTAACATAGGTAGGTTCAAGTCAACCATTTTGCAACTTGTTTCATTATTTCTCATTTGTTTTTGGTAAATTTATTTATTTTCAATTAATCATGCATTCTTATACAATTAGTTCTATTATATTAAGTTTTACTTGTACATTCTTTTGTTAATTTTTATTAACATCTTTAGGTTAGGTTACAGAATGCATTCCTAGTTATTATAATCTACCATTTTTTAGTAGTACTAATATTTTTATAAAACTGCACACATTTTACAAAGCATATATAACTATTCACACCATTTCCATGCCTTTTGTGATATTTGTCATCTATTTATATACATATTTATTATAAATCTACCAAGATTTTGTTGTTTCTGTGTTAACAATATTATTACAATATTATTTTATAATTATTTATATAATAAAGCTTCTAATAATCTTCATTTTTTTTTTACTGTGATTCTGCTTCTCATGTGGTATCATTGATTTTAGCTTGAGAAATTCACTTAGTAGTTCTGCTGATGAATTATCTCATCAATCTTTTGTTTGAAAATGATTTATTTGGCTTTCAGTTTGAGTGATATTTTTATTAGGGATACTATCATAGGTTGGTAGGTCTTTCTCTTTATTAGGATTTTGTTTTACTTAGTATTTTAATAATAACTTTCTGTTGTCTTCTGGCTCCATTTCTTATGGAAAATAATCTAGTTGTTAGTATTACTGTGGCTCATTTGAAAGTAACATTGTATGTCTCTTCCCAAATCACAGCTATTTTTTTAAGATATGTTTTTTCACTTTGACTTCAGCTTACAGTAATTTGACTAAGCATATACATGGGGTTCTCTTTGTTTTTATTTTGGTTGGGGTTCACTCGCATTCTTGAATTTGTCAATTGAAGTCTATCAATTTTTGGTATTACATATTCAAATATTACATCTGCTCTATTTTCTGTCTCTTCTCTTTCTGTAACTCTAACAACACATATGTTAGATATTTTAATGTGCTCACATTTTCCTTACACTGTGTCCAGTAAAAAAAAAAATCATTATTGCCCTGTGCTTCATATTGACTATTTTCCATTGATATCTTTTCCATTTTACTAATTTGTCTTCTGCCATGTCCTGTTTGCTGTTAAACATATTTTATATGGCCTAAGTTTGAGGCACTGTGTTTTTAATCTCTAGAATATTTATTTGGTTATTTCTCATAGAATCCAATTATTTAAGTTCCCATACTTTCCATTATTTTATTGACTATTTTCATTGTTTCATGCAAAAACATATTTCTTGTGTTTTATTTCATGCAAAAATAACTTTAATTTTAAAGCCTGTGTGGTAACGCAACTATGTTAATGTGCTGTAGGTCTTTTTCTACTATTTGTGATATGGTTTGACGGTGTCCCACTCCAATTCTCATCTTCAACTATAACTCCCATAATCCCCATTTATCATGGGAGAGACCAAGCAGGAGGTAACTGAATCATGGGGGTGGGTTTTTCCAGTGCTGTTCTCGTGATAGTGACTGTTTCATGAGATATGATGGTTTTATAAAGGGCAGTTCCCCTGCACATGCTCTCTTGCTTTCCACCATGTAAAACATGCCTTTGTTCTTCCTTTGCCTTCTGCCATGATTGTGAGGACTCCCCAGCCATGTGAATCTGTGAGTCCTTTAAACCTCTTTTTCTTTATAAATTACCCAGTCTTGTTATTTCTTCATAGCAGTATGAGAATGAGCTAATACAGTAAATTGGTACCAGTAGAGTGGGGTACTGCTATTAAGATACCGAAAAATGTGGAAGCAACTTTGGAACTGGGTAACAGGCAGAGGTTGAAAGAGTTTGGAGGGTTCAGAAGAAGACAGAAAAATGTGGGAAAGTTTAGAACTTCCTAGAGACTTGTTGGATGCTTTGACCAAAATGCTGATAGTGAAATGAACAATAAAATCCAGGCTGAGGTTGTCTCAGATGTAGATGGTGATCTCATTGGGAATCTCTAGCTAGATTTCAGAGGATGTATGGAAATGCCTGGATGTCCAGGCAGAAGTTTTCAGCAGAGGTGGAAAATTCTGTGAAAGTACCCAGGAGAGAGCCTGTACCCTGCAAAGTCTCAGGGGCAGAGCTGCCCAAGGCTGTGGGAGCCTACCTCTTGCATCAGTGTGACCTGGATGTGGGACCTTCAGTCAAAAGAGGTCATTTTGGAGCTTTAATATTTAACAGCCTCACTGAATTTTGGACTTTTATGTGGCCTGTAGCCTGTTCGTTTTGCCATTTTTTCCCATTTGGGTGTATTTACCCAATGCCTTCACCCCCAGTGTATCTAGGAAGTAACCAGCTTGCTTTCGATTTTACAGGCTTACAGGCCGAAGAGACTTGCCTTGTCTCAGATGAGATGTTGGACTGTGGACTTCTGAGTTAATGCTGAAAGCAGTTAAGATTTTGGGGGACTGTTGGGAAGGCATGATTATGTTTTGAAATGTGAGAAAATGAGATTTGAAAGGGGCGAGGGGCAGAATGATATGATTTGGCTGTGTCCTCAACCAAATATCATCTTGAATTTTAGTTCCCATAATCCCTACATGCCATGGGATGGACCTGACAGGACTCAACTGAATCATGGGAACGGGTTTTTTTTCTCTTGCTGTTCTTATAGTAGTGAATAAGTCTCATGAGACCTGAAGGTTTTATAAAGGGCAGTTCCTCTGCACATACTCTCTTGCCTGCTGCCTTCTAAGACTTGCCTTTGCTCCTCTTTTCCCTTCCACTGTGATTTTGAGGCCTCCCCAGCCATGTGGAACTGTGAGTCCATTAAACTTCTGTTTTTTTGTTTGTTTTTTTAAATTACTGTGTCTCAGGTATTTCTTCATAATGGTATGAGAACAAACTAATACAACTTGTTTACATTGTCTTTTTTATTGGGTTCTAGACATCTAATGTTTGCATTTTACCTTCCCAACAAGAAAATAGATTGACACAACTGTTCTAGAAAGTAATGTGGCAAAAATAATCAAGTAATATGGTCATAAGAATATTTAAAATATCTATATCATTTAAGTTTCTACATGCATTTCCAGGAATATAATTAATGAAAATTAGTAGAATTATTAAAAAATATTTGAGTACATGTATCTTCACTGCAGCACTGTTAATGCAATTTTAAAGTAGAAAGCAATGGAAATGTTCAAGAAATGAATAAATAAAGACACTATAGTCCCTTCTTGTAATCAATTACCATGTGGTCACAAAAATTAAATTTTCAACAATTATTAAAGAAGAAAGACAAGCTTGCTGTCACATATTATATAAAGCATCAGGATATACACTGTATGACTGTACATGCATTTATCTACAACTGTATGTCAGCTGGATCACTTTGTCTTTTTAGAATAAAAATAAATTGATTTGCAACAACTTCCTTTTTATCTTTGGAAAGTACAAAGATTTCCTCAAGGTTACCAGGTACTAATTTTTTTTCTGACATTTATGATTCTAACATTTTTATCCTAATGATGTCTCAATCTCATTTGCATCTCAATTCCCATGGAGATTTTATTTTATCTGCTACATACAGACATACAAACAACTAGAATAAAATATATTAACATTTATCACTGAATTTGTTTTGGTTTAAAAATCTTCAACTATTTTTATTTCATTCATTATACTTGTCAATCATTTTACAACGACACTATTGTATTTTAATCAAAATATTCTTTAAAAAACAAGAACAAAGAATCATTGATGGGAATTATGAAGAAAATCACTTCATTTAAAATATTTACTAGTTGGTAGTTTTAGTCAAATTAACCCGAGAATCCAATTCATGATTTACATAAGCAACTAGAAAATTTAATCAGAAATAATTAGTGTAATGGCAAAATGTAAATACACATTCCCCACCAGTTAGTCAGGTATGGTTTCTGAAAGCATAGATACAGGAAAAAATCTTCATTATTTAGACAAGCACAGAAAGTGAGCATAAGCAAATGCACACATACATACACTCACACACATGCCTTTTATGAATTAATCAGGCATGAAAAGTGTAACGTGTGTATCTTATACATTTGCCACAATCATACTGTAACCATACACAAAGATACATGCATAAAAACACACATAAAATTTCTCTGGTACTTTTGCATACATAGTTGTCAACATCTGCACTAATGGAACTTCTTAAGCATTTCAATATGCTGCAATCAGAGGTATAAAATTTGAATGTATTCTGTAGTAATATTTTTAATTCTGAAGTAAACTGTGAGTCTACACATTTTCTCACACAAATTCGAGGAAGAGTACCTAGAATTCAGCAGGGCTGTGAAAAAGCATACCATAGATTATTTTTTCAGATAATTGAGCATTAAAGTATTCTCTGGGGTGTATAGCACCAAAATTGTTTTTCTGTAATAAAACAACTTTAAAAAACAGTAAATTAGTAAACATATATTGTAACTAAATATTTTACAAGCACAAATTTTAAAATAAAGAAATATTTCTAAAGGTTTGCCTATGTTTAACCATTGCCAAATGAAATGACATTTCTCACTTTCTTTTTGCATGGAGAGAAAGATAGAATGAGCAAAATTGGAGCTCAAGAAAAATTTGTTGATTGAATTATCTTAAATCAGAAAAACAGTTGCATTCTACACCAGATAACCAGAAACTTAAATGACGACATCAAAATTCTATCAGCTGATGTGATACATTTGTAAAAACAATGTAAACTAAAGTAAGGAAATATATGAAGCCAGGATTTATTATTGCTGTCTACATACTAGGCAATATAAAATGTGCTTCATGTGACTTGTCTCATTTAATTTCTCAGTAACCCTACAGTTAAGGTACTTTATTATCCAAATTTTATAGTAAAAAAATGAAGGTTTATAAAGGTTCAGTTACTTTTTCAAGGTCAAAAAGCTGAAAGTGAGAAAGTTGAAATTTGAACCCAGGTTATCTCTGATTTAAAAGTTTTTTTATTCTACTATGGAAATCTCCTTCTGCAATACAATAAGATATAACAAAACTATCTTTGTTACTATTTTTTTGCTAACCATAAACCTCAAGGGGTAGAGGAATATAAACATTCTCAACGGGCATCCAATACCTTTAAAATCCATTTTTTCACACACACATGCACACGCATACACACATTATTCTTTTTAACTCTTACACTTCCTTTCTGTCAATCTCATCTTTTTGGAAATTAAATAGGTATATAGATAAATTAGACAAAGAGAGCACGAGAGAGAGAGAAAGAGTGAACAGAGAGAAAGTCTTTCTGAGTTCGGCATTCTAGTAGGAAGAGGCTATATTAGATTAGATTCTACTTCATTCTTTAATCCCTGCAAGCATCATTTCCACAGGATTCTTGGTGCATGGGTATTCAGCATTAGAATGAACACTTTCTGGGACTTTATGCAGCCACCTGTTCCAATACTATGCACTATTAGAAAGTTATTCCTTAAATTGAATAAAATTTTTCTACCCTATGACTTTCTTCCCTTAATGTTAGTTATACCCTCTGGGCCTATAGAAAAAAGTCTATTCTCTCTTCTGCATGACAGCTCTTCAAATATTTCAACACAACTGGCATGGTTCTCCTTAGTTTTCTCATCCCCAGGCTAAACACCCACAGAAGATTATACTGTAGCATTAATATCTCCACCTTGCATTTCTCTACACACCCACATGTCTTCTCCTTTGTTACTTTTCTCTAAAACAGTGGGAACAATGAAAAATTATGACATATATGAACTTAATTACATAATCTCAGTCACCTCCTACTTCACTCCCCCACATAGCTTCTTTGCAGACCTCGTAGTGAAGTGCTGTAGCATTTAGAGGAAAGAAATCATTCAGGAATCATTTGTAAACCAACAAGGTTTATTTTAACCCTAAAAATCATATAAATGTAAAAGACAAGCACATTCTAGAATTAATCATCATTCCCATTGAAGCTATTCATGGTAGCAAAGACTAAATATATGAAAATATTTGATATTTTAAAAATTGTAATGAATTTACAAAATTTACAGGAGCAGATATAGTAACAGGAATCAGCTATGTTGCTACAAGTATATTTTAGAATCAGATTTCCATTTGAATTTCAATTATGCCATTTACTAGCTGTGTGTTCCTATAGACTTTACAAGTAGTATCTGAGTCACAATGTCTTTACAAAGAGAAAATAATTCTTAACTGAGATGTTTACTGTAAAGATATAAACAAACCTATGTATAGCAGATTGGAACAAGTTCAGCTTATCTGAAAGCATACAAATGAAAATATTGAAATAAGCAAATGAATGGTTTACTCCATCCCAAGGTTTAGGTCAAATATGCAACAAAAAGGTTATTCAGCAAAGGAAGAACTTCATAATGTCAAAACGAGGAGCTTGCAAGAACCCTGACAGCCAGTCAAGGATTTTGAGTGCACTCAACAAGGTAAATTTAATCCACACATTAACTGCTGTTCCCTATTGAAATCCTACTAAAATGACATTAAAATATTTAAAGGCAGAAATCTGTAAGGTCAAAGAAAAGAGAGGAAATGACAGCTGACAAGAAATGAAACACGATTTTAGAAGCTGGAGAGAGCAGATAGACAAGTGGAAATTGACTTAGCAGTCCAAGGAAAGTTAAGTATCTGCAGGGGGAAAGGCCAAAGAGAAAATCAATCTGTGCTGTAGCACCCCAGAGAGAAAGACTCCGAATTTGCAGACATCCGTTGCCTCTAAGACAGCGATGTAGATGGCAATGAAAATAAAATTACCTCTTCTCTGCTCCTTTCACACTTTGCTTAGCAATCTACTTAGCTAAATAGTCAAGTTTATCATTTACAAATTCTGCTTTCCACAAAAATAGAACATAATTAAGACAGGTTCTCAGTCATTTTATAAAATCTATAATCTTTCTTCCAGTTTCCACTAGCATGTTTCTCTTTTGCATCTCAGATATCGCCAGAAGCATTTTTAACATTGATATCTCTAACAACATTCTGTTTATGATGTTATATATGTATTATCTAAGATGGTAGAAACTTTCCCTACAGCTCTTCTCTTGTCTTTTTCTTTCTAAGCCCTCATCATAATCACCTCTAACATACTTGTGATGATTAATTTTATGTGCTAACTTGATTAGACCATTTAACTAAACATTACTCCGGATGTGTCAGTGAAAGTGTTTCTGGAATGAGATAAATATTTGAATCACTTTGGTGGTTACCAGAGATTGGAAGAGCTGGGTAGATGGAGATGGGAGATTTTGTTCAGGGGTACAAAGTTTCAGTTAGACAGGAGAAATAAGCTTTAGCAATCTATTGCACAGAATGGTGATTATAATAAATAATAACTCATCATATATTTTAAAATTGCTGAGTATATTTTAAATATTTAAACAATAAAAGTACATGAGGTGATAGATTTTCTAATTAGCTTGATTTAATGATTCCACAATTTAAACATATATCTAAACACCATAGTGATCCCCATAAAGATATACAATTATTATTTGTCAATTTAAAATAAAATACATCCATTTAAATAAACAAACATAACATTTGGATCTGTAGACTAAGTAAAGAAGATTGTCCCCTCTAATGTGAGTAGGCCTCATCCAATCAAGTGAAGGCCTGAATAAAACAAAATGGCTGATGAAGAGGGAACTCATTCTGCCAGATTGATTAAGCTGAACCATTGGTCTTTTCTGACTTTTGGACAGAAACTGAAATATCATTATTCTTGGGTCTCAGGCCTGCCAGCTTTCAGATTTGAACTTTCACCACAGGTTCTCCTGGTTCTTAGGTCTTCAGACACATAATAGAACTACACTTTGTCTCTCTTGGATCATAAGCTTGCAGACTACAGATCTTGGGATTTTGCAGTCTCCATAATCATCATATGAGCAAATTTATTTTATATATATGAAAGTTGTAAGGAAGTATTACTAATTCAGTGGCTTCAAAAAACAGAAATTTATTGTCTCTCAGTACTGTAATCTCGATGTCTGAAACCAAAGTGTCAGCAGGGTTCTCTTTTTTTTTTTTTGACAGGCTATAAGTGCAAATTTTTCTATGCTACTCTACTGGCTCCTGGTAATGACTAGCAAGCAATGTTTAGTGTCCCTTGTCTCACAAATGTATCACTTCAACTCTGCCTCCATCTCCACAGGGAATTCTCCCTGTATTGCTGTGTCTTCATATATCTATCTTTTTCAAAAGACACCAGTCATATTGAATCAGGAACCCAATCTACTGTAGTATAACTTCATCCTATCTAATGACATCTGCAGCAACTTATTTCAAATAAAGCCATATTCTGAGATACTAAGGGTAAGGACTTCAACACATATTTTTGGGGAGACACAATTAAACTCATAGTGCTATTGAAATAAGATTAACATTAACTTTAGGTTGTGTGTAAATTAAGATTTTAATTGCAACCCACAAGGCAGCCACTGAAACAATTAAAAATATAGAGTAAAACCAACAAAAATGAATCAAAATAATACAGTAACAATATTTAACACAAAAAAGACAGCAGTTGAAGAGCTGAGAGAAAAATATACCTTATATAACACAAATAGGAAAATGACAGTAGTAAAAATCTTCCTTGTCAGCAAATACATTACAGGTAAATTTTCTAGACATCCCCAATCAAAAGTCAGAGATTGGAAGAAGGTATAGGAAAAACATGATCCAATTATATATTATCTACAACATACTCACTTTAGATTCAAAGAAATAAGTTGAACATGAAAAAACATTAAACTTCCATGAAATAATAAAAAAAAGCTTGAGTGACTATACTATCAGACTGTGATGGTTAATACTGAGCATCAACTTGATTGGATTGAATCCAATCAAGTGTGTGTTTTCAGGGTATTGACAAAGGAGATTAACATTTGAGTCAGTGGGCTGGGAAGGCAGACCCACCCCTAATCTGCTGGGCACAATCTAATCAGCTGCCAGCGAATATAAAGCAGACAGAAAAACATGAAAAGGTGAGACTGGCCTAGCCTCCCAGCCTTCATCTTTCTCCCATGCTAGATGCTTCCTGCCCTCAAACAATGGACTCCAAGTTCTTCAGTTTTGAGACTCGGGCTGGCTCTCCTGCTCCTCAAGCTTGCAGACAGCCTATTGTGGGACCTTGAGTTTATTAAGTTAATACTTAATATAACATATAAATATATTATATTAATATAAATATATTTAATGAATATTTTTATATTTTTAAAATATGTTTAAAAACATTTAAAAAATATATTTTATAAATGGAAATATATATTTATATATTATATTAATATATTAATATAATATTATCTAATATAATATATAATATATAATATTATATATAATATTATATATTATATACAATATATTAATATAAAATATATAATATTAATATATTAATTATTAATATAAAATATATAATATTAATATATTAATTATTAATATAAAATATATAATATTAATATATTAATAATTAATATACCTATATATTAATTATTAATATATTAATGATTACTATATCAATATATTAATTATTAATATATTAATTATTTATATATCAATATATACTAATTAATATATTAATATATAATATATTTCTATTTATAAAATATATTTTTTAAATATATTTTTAATATATTTCAAAAATATAAAATATTCATTAAAATATAAATTATATTCATATAATATATTTATATATTACATTAAGTATTAACTTAATAAACTCAAGGTCCCACAATAGACTGTCAGAAACATAATGCAATTTCTCTATCTCTTCATCTCTCTAGATAACAGTTATTTCATCTTGTTTATTCTTTTCCAAGAGCTATTTCTTGGCTACATTGATCCTTTCTATTGTTTTTGTACCTCAGTTTTATTCATTTCTTCTCCAATTTTAGTTTTTGTTTTCTTCTGCTAGCTTTGGCATTGGTTTACTCTTATTTTTCCACTTCCAGCAGGTACATATTTAAATTGTTAATTTGATATATTTCTAACTTCTTGAAGGCATTTTTCACTAGAAACTTTCCTCTTAATACTGCTTTAGCTGCATTCCAGGGATTTTAGTAAGTTGTATCCCTATTTTCATTAATTTCAAATAAATTTTGACTTCTTCCTTAATTCAGATGTTCACCCAGGATTTATTCAGGAGCAAGTTTTTAAAATTTCCATGTATTTGGATAGTTGTATGGGATCTTCTTGATATTGATTTCTGTTTTATTGTACTGTTGTTCAAGAGTGTGTGTAGTGATAGTTTTTTCCTTTTTTAAAAAACTTTCTTCAGCCTCACTTTATAATTGAGAGTGTGGTGGATATTAGAATGTGTTTTGTGTATGGACAAGAATAATGTATATTCTGTGGTTGCTGGGTGGAGTGTTCTGTAGATGTCTATTAGGCCCAATTGTTCAAGTGTTGAAATTATGTCCAGAATTTATTTGTTACTTTTCTGCCTCAATGATCTATCTAACGCTGCCAGTCAGGTGTTAACGTCTCCCATTATTATTGCTTAGTTTTCAGTCTTTTTGTGAAACTTGTTTCATGAATCTGGGTACTCCAATGTTGGGTGCATATTTATTTAGGATAGCTAAGTCTTCTTGTTGGATTGTACCATTCTTTATCATTATGTAATGACATTTTCTGTTTTTGTTAATTTTTATGTGTTTAAAGTCTGTTTTGTATGATATAAGAATAGTGATTCTTGCTCTTTTTTGCTTTCCATTTGCTGCATGGTAGATCTTTCTTCGTTCCTTTACTTTGAACCTGTGGGTATCATTACGTATGAGATGGGTGTCATTATGGGGTAATCACTCTAGTCATTACATTATGATATACAGAACTCTGTTTTAGCAGATCGAAGAGAGATATTTGAAATGAGAGAGATTATCCTGCTGTCTTTGGAGAAGCAAACAACTATGTCGTGAAGTGTTTATAGAAGGAGTCCTGTGGCAAGAACCTGAGAGTTGAGAGTGGTCCCTGGCTGACAACTACAAACCAAACAATCAAACATACAAACAACAACAAAGGAACAACAACAACAACAAAAAAACCTTTGGAACTTCTGTTCCATAACTTCAAGAAAAGGAATTCTGCGAACAACCTGAATGGGTTAGGAAGCAGTTCTGTTCTAGTCAAGCCTCCCAGTGAGGACACGGCTGACCATGAAACCCTGAGCACAAAATACAGATAAGCAATGGGTGAACTCATTATCCATGGGAATTGTGTGATAGTAAGTTTGAGTGTTTGTAAGCCACTAAGTTGATGGTGACGTGTTACACAACAATGAAAAACAACTTTTGTTATGGCATTATTATGAAGATTAAATGAATAAAATATCTAAATCTACATAAGTGCCTGTCAAATGAAAAATGCAGAGCATTCAGGAAACTGAAAATGAAAAGTGCTATGCCTGCAAAAAAACAGAGAGAGTAAGGAACAATATTGGGACAATTTCTTCAAAACTCAGTCTTTAGTCCATATTATAGACTGCTTCTTTCAAGTTAAAGTGTACTGTGGTTACCTCCACACAGTTGCACTATAATTCATTCTGAATTAATCTGAAATATATAATCTCCTCGGAAACTGCTTCAAATATATTTTTTCTTCACTCAATACCCATTTAATAACACTGTGCTTTTCTTAAGATCCCTTTAAGCATTACAGTGCTATGAAATAAATAAGATTTAAAATATTTAAGTGAATCACATATATGCAACCAAGATGAATAAGTTTTTATAAATCATATTCAATTTCTGTAAGATAATGCAAGTGGTATCATAGCTCTTCCAAAAATTTATTAAAGTTTTTATTTTGCCCTCCCATTATTCTTAGAATATAACACCTGTAGTGGTTTATGAGGTTGAGACTGTAAAACAAAATAATCAACATTTTAGCAATGATTTCAAGCTGCTACATGAACAATGAATCACCAAAGTTGCCAATTTTACAAGATAAAATAAAGATGTTTTATACAATAAAAGTTTATGCTCCTGGTGGCAGCCAATTTATTATTTTATTTAGAAAGATTAACATCTAGCTATTGTAAGCTAGGTACATTTTGAAATGTGTGTCACATAGATATTGATTTATATAGATTAAGAACATTGAAACATGTTATTCTTTTTTATTGTTACAAAATCAGGTTGGAGGGCAACTTGCTCCGGTCCCTTTCCACTGTGGAAGTTTTGTTCTTCCACTCTTTGCAATAAACCTTGCTGCTGCTCAAAAAAAAAAAAAAAACAAAAAACAAAAAACAAAAAACAAAATCAGGTTGGAGTGTTTTGCACTCATTTTCATTGTTGTGTCATATGAAATTGAAAGTTTGCCATTGAGAAAAGAATTAGTTCACTAGGACTCATTATATTTCTACATTCCCAATTACATTAGAAAATAATTATGTGATATATCCCATATAATAATTTTAATTCTACTCAGTTTTCTAAATTTAGAACATGTCTTACATCATATATTGTTGTATAATATAACTTTTGTTGCCTAGTCTGCAACTGCCAATGTTTGTGTTTAATCAGCCTGTGCTGTGTTTTTTTTATAAGTACGTTTTATTCTGTGGTTGGCTCCGTGCTGAAAGGAGAGTTCACCTGGCAGAAATCCTCACCCTGCTTGATTAATGATGTTTATATATTCAATGGCATACAATGTAGTAGGTATGCATATATCTAACCATATTCAATAGAAGAACAAAAAAACTTACACGACATTTATTTACCAGAATGATAATAAATTCAGTTTTGTTTTTTGAGAGCCTACCTTTCTGAAATTTCCTGAGAATATGAAGTACTTGATGTACAAAACCCCTGAAAAAAATATCTTATTTTGAACATACTGTGTAAACTGCTGAGGTGCATATAGTCAAAGTCTGCATGGTCTATCGATAGCCTGAGAATTCCATCCTCAGGGGTTTTTTATCCACAAATTCCAAGACTTATGTTGCCCTATTGTATTGTGGCTGATCTGGTATCCAGGATGCAAGATAAAGTCCCCTTTTCTCTTAGCTCTCTTCTCCTCAGGTGGAAGGAAGGCATCTCTTTTGGAGCCGCAAGCTGTGCAGACTGCGGTTGGGGGAAGGATGGTGCAAGCACTCCCTTAGCTGCCCTGGCTGGTGTCACAGTAGGTCATGTGCCCTCCCAGTCCATTGGCTCTGAGCCCAGCTCAGCACTAGTATTTGCCCAGGAATTGCAGTCCTTGTGACCTAAACTACCTTTCAAGTTTATGTAGCCCTGCAGCCCAAGGTGGTGAGGTGTGCAGGAAATCAAGTTCCACCCGCTGGGATGGGAGACTACCCTCTGGCTAGGGCCAGTTCTAATGCGCCCTCTGTTGATGGTCATCAACTAAGTACAGGCAGGTGATTTTTTTCATTATGACAGAGCAGCACTGAGTTCAATGCAAAGTCTCACAATCACTGTATTCTCACTCCCCAAGCACAAATACTCTGTGTCATGCAGCGGTTTCCAGGGGATGGTGCTTATGAAGGTGCGTTTCTGTGTAGACAGTTGTTAAAATTTGGTGTTCCTGCGGGGGGATGATCAAGGAAACCTTCTATTCTGCCTTCTTGTTCCACCCCTTCTGATAAATTTCTGAATTGCATTGCTGTGTTATCTTGAAGATCACTGAGTTTCCTTGAAATCACTATTTTGAATTTTTACTCAGAGAACTCACATATTGTTGTCTCATTATTGTCAGTTACTGGCTCTTTGCTTTCTCTGTATGGAACCATCATGCTTTCCTATTTGCTGTTATTTCTTATGGTTGTACGTATATATCTTTGCATTGAAGGATTAGTCAATTATTCTAGTCTTATCTATCTGTCTGGCTTATTTTAATTTCTATTAGATATGTTTGCTTAGAGGTTTTTTGCTGTTAGATAACAGCCCCTTTTTGGCTCTTAGGTGGCACCTTAAGCCCAGAATCACCTCAGCTCTAGTAAGCTATCTATCTGAGTTCTTTCCTTCCAGAATGAAGGAGGTACCCAAAAGAATGTTTTGGCAGTGTGAGGAGGCTGGCTGGAGGTTCTTGCCCAGGAAACCTGTGGGACAAACCTCCCACAGTGTGGCATTGCTGGGCAGTCACTCTGATTTGGTGTGTCCTTTGGCCAGGTTACAAAGTAGAGTTTATTTGGCTGAGCCTGGTAGTCCTGCCTCTTCCTTTGTCTCTATCTATCTTCAGGGATAATTCTTCCTTCAGACACTCTGATGCTTCCTGTGGGTTAAAGCAAGTACAAGATGGTGGAAAAGCTAGCAGTCCACCTCAATCCCACTTTTTCCAAGGTAGAAAGAGTGAGTTGATGAAAATTTTCTGCCTGCTTGGTGCCAGGCAGAATGAGGGAAGGGCATGACAGATGTGGAAGTATGATTCTCTTACCATCTACAAGGAATGTTTGTTTTCACTTCTCTGTGCCCCAAGAACTGTCTCACCTTCATATTTGAGTTTTGGTGTATTTCTGGCTATATCCTAGGGACTGCATTTTTTGTTTGTTTGTTTTATTACTGGAGGGAGTTTAGCCAGCTTGCTACTATGCCACAATGTTTCTAGTCAAATTTTATATGTGTCTGGAAATACAAGTAGAATTATATTTTCTCTCTCTTTTTATAATCCTTTCATAATTCATAAATTTTCTTTTGTGTCTGGATTTCCAATGAGAAAAAATGTATTCAAAGGAAAATTCCATGACACATATTATTTGGTTGCTAAATGATCCAATTTTTCCATGAATGTTAATGTTTTTTGCCTGTCTGTCTTTGTTGAGAGAGTAAAATAAGTAGAGGGGCTTATAATCTCAATTAAAGCAAAAGAAATAATGGTTATTACCTAATTGCATATGAAATACATAACTAGACTTTTTTTATTACCCAGACTTTTAAAATTTTACAATTATTCGCATCTTCATTATGTAGACTTTCTGGATTAATAAAAAAAAATTCTTCCTTTCTCACTCTGCCCTTTACAGATAGACTTAACTGCCAATTACATTTTCCTCTCTAGGTTCAGCTCCCAAAACTATTTGGTCTTTGCAAATAATGATATAATATTAGGTAGTCTTTTAAAATTTTACAATAATTCTCATCTTCAATATGTAGACAATCTGGATTAATAAAAAAAATTTACTTTCTCACTCTGCTCTTCACAGACAGACTTACTGCCAATTACATTCTTTTCTCTAGCTTCAGCTTGCAAAACTATCTGGTCTTGGAAAATAATGATATAATATTAGATTGTCCATTCACATATAATTCAATATTTCTATGATGTATTTCTATATTTGTGTATGTTATTTCTACATCTATTGAATATTATAGAAGATTTCAAAAATTATCTGTAGGGAAAGAGTTGTAATGGAACTCATGTGGCAAAACTGAGATAGAATCTTCTACTACTTTTCTTCTAGTCCTTAAGAATAGAAATTTCAATATATATCTTAGCATAATTCTATGCATATTTGTGCCCTTAAGAAGTTCTACGTTTGATTATCAGGCAACAATCAGTGTACTGTTTTTTCATCTTCTAAAGATTATCTCTACTCTATGTTGACTTCATTATACATGTACTCTGTTACACGTTTTTTGAAATCATTGTCCAGCTAATTTTACTATAACAAATTAAACTTTGTTATACAAATGAACTGAGAATAACTAGGTAGTGAAGGTAAAAGAGAAAGAAATGCAAAGTGTTATCATATTACATGAACTTTATTCCAACTGTGACCAGTATTTGCTTGGTTAATTAAATGATGGTTGGAGCAGATCATTATTTTGGAAGTATATAAATTAAACATTCTTTAAAAAGTAAAAAAATATATAGATGTACATCAATTTGCCAATCTTTTGAAATAGGCTGAGGCCTTTTTCTCTTGAATATGCAACCAAGTTTTATTCCTGATTGTATAAATCTCAGCCAAATGCAAAGAATACTATTTTCAGTTTCTGCTCCTTTAAATGGAACTTAGAGAATTGTATAGAAAGCTGGGTATGGAACACTTAAAGAGTTTTATATTTTTACCCAATATTTTATACTTTTCTTTCCCCACATTTAATTTGACAGCAACTTGTTTTGACTTTCATAGAGTCTTCTCAAAGTACTGCTCTTGTTTTTAATAGACATAACACTAGTTTTAAAAAATCATATTTTTCAATTTACGTAATATTTAATTAAACTAGGTAATTACAATAATAAACATAAGTAGTATACACAGTGTTTTAGTCTGTCTGAGCTGCTATAACAAAAACACCATAAACTGAGTAGCTTGCAAACAACAGAAATTCATTTCTCACTGTTCTACAGGAGGGGTAGTCAAGATAAGTTGATGGCAGATTTATCGTCAGGAGCGGGCTCTCTTCCTAGTTCATAGAGAGTGATTTCTCACTGTGTCCTCACATGGTGGAAAGCTCCCAGGGATCTCTTTTATGAGGACACTAATCTCATTTCTGAGGGCTCTGCCCTCATGATCTAATCACCTCTGAAAATCACCACCTCATAATACTATCACTTTGGGGGTTAGGATTTCAGCATATAAAATTTGTGGGGGACACAAACATTCACCTAATAGCAAGCAGGCTCTGAAATAAATACAGTTAACTCTCAGAAAGCATACAATTCAGTTGTTGGGGGTTATGTGCTTTGTTACAAATGATGATGCACTGGTAGGTGCCAGGGTGCCATAGTCACTGTCCACTGTATCGGAAGGAAGAAGGATACATGAAATCTGATGAGGAGGTTCAATGGCCTTAACAGCAGTTGGGACAGCCAAAAGTGAGAAAAAATTGTGGGGAGGAGGTAGATGGAAAGAAGAAACTTCTTTGACAAATGAAAAATAGATACTTTTATATAAATATATACATAGACATTTGTTACTTTATATTTCTAAGAGTATCCAATCAAGAGAAATCCCAAAATATCTGCTCTCACGCAGGCTGTGATCTGAAGGGATTTTTTTCCTAAGAAGTAATATCCCTGATGGGTTCATTTTCTAATCTGAGCTTGAATTAATTACCTTAAGCATTTTCAGAAATAGTCCTAAAATATATTTTTGCAAAGATGCTATTGAAGTTGTACTGTATAACTAGAGACAAATATAGAAAATTGACAGCTTAACTTTCTCTTCTGCTTTTTCATTAGTGTGTCTTCCAAAGTCCAAAAACAGAAATAATGAAAGCAGTAACACTTGGTTCTACAAAAGGTATGACATATTGAATGAATGAAATATTTCCACAGCTTATTTTTGGGATGTGAGCTATACTTTCATTTTGCCCACCTAATAGCGTAGTTCTTTGGGAATTCTTATCAGAATTAAGGACTCTTTTGAAATGTTTCCATCATTAAAATATACCTTTAAAACTCCCTATTAGTCAATTTACAGTTGTTACACATGATGATGCACTGGTAGGTGCCAGTGTGCTATAGTCACTGTCCGGTGTATCAGAAGGAAGAAAGATACATGTAATCTGACGAGGAAGTTCAGTGAGCTTAACAGCAGTTGGGACAGCCAAAAGTGAGAAAAATATGTGGGGAGGAGGTAGGTGAGAAGAAGAAACTTCCATTTCTACTATTTATTTCTATTTCTACTTACAGTTGACTAACCATACCATGTACTAATCACACAGTATACTAAAAATACACCAATAGAAATTATATTCAATAAGATGCTTTCTATTTTTAGCAAGCAGATGATTGTTTTGAAATTGAAGCTTGCTTTTATTATATAAAATGTCCATGCTTTAAAATAATTCAGTTCCTTTAAAATGTTATCAATCTTTCTAGAACACACAATCCCAGAGACACCCTCCCACTACCAAAAATTATAAATGGTCAATTTTCTTTTGAGGGACCATGATACAAGATCATACACATTCAGAACTGAAACTCATTTTTACCCAGCTTATATACCAGCATGCTATCTATTTTAAGTGGCCAAAGTAGCAATGCCTACTTCTGCTGTGGCTAATACCAGTTTTCTATCTTTTAGCTATAGGATGCAGTCACTTTCGCTCTGGTCTCATTACCATGGCCATGAGAGAATTTTCAAAAGAACATCATTCTATCTATCTATCTATCTATCTATCTATCTATCTATCTATCTATCTAATCTATCTATCTATCAATCATCTATCATCTATGTATCTATCCATCCATCCATCCTGGAAGTATATTTTGCCTTTGCAATGTCATTGGAAGTTTTCAGAGAATATGGTGTCGTATTTGTGAATTAGAAATACAGGGTCCAGCAACAAATTTAATGAGTTTTCATTCTCATTTATGATTAATTTACTCTGGACCTCAGAAGAATTTTGGCAGATGCTGATATCAGCCCATTTCTAAATAACTGGTTTGTAAGCCTGTATATTGGACAGGGCATTCATTCTCATTAAAACACCTTTGTGTAAAATTTTAAAATTGAATGCCACTTTTCCCTAGCGAAGTACAATTTCTGTTCCTTTGTCAGTGTTATCACCACAGTTGCACAAGTCTTGAAATAGTAAAATGGCTTAAATCCCTGGTAGTGTGCCAATAAGAGCATTAATGTTGCTTTTCTATGGGCCAAGAAAAATCGATGGCTATTTTCAGGTGTATCTGTGTGTGAGTGTGTGTATGTGTACATACATACACACACACACACACATACACACACACACACACACACACATTTTTCCTTTCTGGTAAATATATGACGCTTTACCTTAAATCATATTTAAAATCCCAGTATACTTCCTGCTATGTTTTTTTTTTTTAAGCCACTAGGTTAAAAGCAACATTTCCTTGAGGTACACACACAAACATACTGTTACATAAATAAAGTTTTTAGGACAGTGTCATTACCTGTACCCTCTGCAGTATTACTACTAGTAATTTCAGCCACCGCCTTATTTTCAGTTACCTTGGATTTAAAACATTATGCACTTATCGAACTGTAGGAAGTAATTGATAGGTTTGATTATTATAACAATCATGACTAATTGAGAATCACAAAACTATACTTGTTTTACTTCTTTTTTTTATTATACTTTAAGTTTTAGGGTACATGTGCACAACGTGCAGGTTTGTTACATAGGTATACATGTGCCATCTTGGTGTGCTGCCCCCATCAACTCATCATTTACATTAGGTATATCTCCTAATGCTATCCCTCCCCACTCCCCCCACCCCACGACAGGCCCTGGCGTGTGATAATGCTAAATCATCTTTCAAAGTGGTTGTAGCAATTTATCCTCCAATCAATAGTGTGAGATTTCATTTTGATCTGCATTCTAGACAATTTCAATGTCTTTCAACTTTTGCTAAGTCTGTAGGTATTTAGTGATGTAACTTTAATTTTAATTATCTGAATATTAATGATGCATAAGGCCTATTCCTGTGTTCATTACTATTTTGGATTTACTTGCTTGTGAAGTGGCCACTAAAATTCATATCCTTTTTCTGTTGGGTTTTCTTTCTTTCTTTCTTTTTACTGATTTGTATCTTTTGCAAAAATATTTTGGATACAAAGTCTTTGTTGCTTATAGGTTCTGGAAGTATTTCGCTCATTCTGTGCTTTTTAAACTATTCTCTGTGTGGCATTTTTGGTAAATGTAAGCTGGTTTAATGTGGACTTTTTTCCCCCTTTTTTATTGTATGTGTTCCTAAGTTTTATTTAAGAAACTACCTAATGGTCATGAATATATCAACTTTCATTTTCTTTTAAAAGCCTTATAGTTTTGCCTTTGACATTTAGGTCTATAACTCAACCGGATTCATATTTGTATGTGGAGTGAAGTGGGCATATACACTCATATTTTTCAAAATGAATATCTAACTATCTCAGCTTGAGTAAAGTGAACACCTTTGCTAATGGTTCTTCAATTAAAATTCAAATATGCATATATGCATGGGTCTTTTTCTGGGCTATCTGTTCTTTCCATTGATTTATTTCTGTAAACAAACATGTTACATTTTCTTAATTAGTATAAGCTTTTATTAATTCTTCAAGCCTATACTAGAAGAAGTTCTACTTATTTTTCTTCTTTAAGATTGTCTTAGGTAGTAGCAGCCATTTGAATTGCAATATGTTATAATCAGAATTTCAAAGTTAAAAAATATTGGGAGTTTTGTTGTAATCACACTGACTTAAAAATTAATTTAGAGATAAATGACATTTTTACAGTATTGTCTCTTCCAAATTAGCATTTCTAATCTCTATTTATTTAGGCGCACCTCACTCGGCAGATCAATATCTTCACATCAGTTTACATCAGAATCTCAGCATCAGTTTACCAATTTCCCCCAAAATAATCTGCTCTGAGTTTTATTGCAACTGTAATAAACCCTTAGGTTAATTTTTAAATAATTGATGTCTTTACCAAATTTTTTCTGAATCTAAAAGCATGGTATATTCTTCTATTTATATTTGCGTTCTTTACTTAAAATAGTCTGTTTTTTTCAGTTTTCGGGTTACAAATCTTACAAATCTTTATAGTATTAATTCTTAAATATTTAGTGTCTGTTGATACTAAATTGCATATTTTAAAAATATATTTTAATATATTTTTCTTACATAAAGAATACAATTGCTTTTGTGTTTAACTATGTATCCAGTAACCTTGTTAAGTCTACTATGTTACTATAAATGACATTACCACATATACGTGAGCCATAAATGATAATACACAGTTTATAAATGTGTAATATGTAAAATATAAACTAATAATATAACATATAGCATATAAGCTACATTATAATTTTAGAAGATGATTTCAAGTAATGACATCTTAATTTTTTATTTCCAATTATTCTGCCTTTTATTTCCTTTATCTCCAGTAAAGAATTGAATATGAGTGGTGATAACAGGCAGTCCAGTCTCCTTGACCTCAAGGGAAGCATTTGAATATTTAACTATTGATAATTATATTTCCTATAAATTTTTATAGATATCCATTATATTTAAACATCCCCTCTTGATTTCTCAATTGCCAATAATTTTATTATGAATAGGTTCATTCACTCATTCTTTTCTCAAAGTTCTCTATTTCAGTTAAAGGAGCCATTATCTATCCATATATGCATGCCTGAAATCTAGGAACTATCTTTGCAACTTCCCTACATTCAGTCTTACATTATGTCTTAGAGATGTTATCTCTTAAATACATCTCAAATCCATTCACATTCACATCTCTTTACTTCTACCACCACCACCTAGTCCAAGCCATCAAAATGTCTTGCTTGCATCAGTTTTCTGATTCATTTTATAATTGTGCTTAAGTACAACAGATTCTTCACATTGCCCTCAATCTATCACACACATACCAACACAGAGTGATCTTTTAAAATGCAAATCTGATTGTTACCCCCTTGCTTAAAACACCACACACCACGATGACTTTCCAAGAACTCTTAGTATGTCATAAAATTCAGGCCGGGAGCCGTGGCTCACACCTGTAATCCCAGCACTTTGGGAGGCCAAGGTGGGCAGATCATGAGGTCAGGAGTTCGAGACCAGCCTGGCCAATGTGATGAAACCCCATCTCTACTAAAAATACAAAAATTAGCTGGGTGTGGTGGCATGCACCTGTAGTCCCAGCAACTCGGGAGGCTGAGGCAGAATTGCTTGAAACCGGGAGGTGGAGGTTGCGGTAAGCCAAGATCACGCCACTGTACTTTAACCTGGGCGACAGAGCGAGACTCTGTTTCCTGACCCCCCAAAAAAGTCTATTTAGATATTTGCTTGTTTATAAATCATATAATTTGTTTTGTTGCTATTTTGTTTCTATTTAATTGTTTGACCTCTCTGTATGTATATATCCTGTGAAGAAGTGTTTTAGCTTGATGCAGTCTCATTTATCTGTTTTTCCTTTTGTCACCTGTGCTTTTAAGATCTTACACGAAATAATTTTGCCAAACTCAGTGTCCAGGGGTATTTTGCCAAGGTTTTATTCTAGTAGTTTCATAGTTTCAAGTTTTATATTTAAGTCTATAATGTATTGTGACTTGATGTTAGTATATGGTGAGAGAGAGGGGTTCAGTTTCATGCTTTTTGCATGTGGCAATCTATCACCACCATTTATTGAAGATGGTGTCTTTTCCTCAATGTATGTTCTTGTTGGCTCTGTGAAAGCATAGCTGAGTGTAAATATGTGGCTTCATTCTGGGTTCTGTATTCTGTTTCATTAGTCTATGTGTCTATTTTAATACTAATACCTATGCTGTTTTGGTTATTATAGCCTTGTAATGTATTTTGAATAATATACATTGAATATATATGTGTGTGTATATATATATATATATATATATATATATATATATATATATAGAATAATTTGATGCCTCCAGCTTTGTTTCTGTTTTTGCTCAGGATTGTGACTACTTGGTCTCCTTTTTAGTTTCATATGAATTTTAGGATTGTTTTTTCTAACTCTGTGAAGAATGTTGTTGATACTGTGATATGGATTGCACTGAATCTGTAGATCATTTGAGCAGTATGGTGATTTAAATGGTATTAATTATTCTGATTCATGAGCATGAAATGCTTTTCCATTTGTTTGTGTCACCTTCTGTAAATGTCTGTTAGGTACTTTTGGTCAAAGTCCAATTTAAATCCAGTGCTTTCTTGCTGATTTTCTGCCAGCATTATCTGTTTAATGCTGATAGAAGGGTGTTGAAGTCCACCACTGTTATTGTATTGAAGTCTCTTTCTTCAGTTCTAGTAATACTTGCTTAATGAATCTGGATGCTCCAGTGTTGGGTACATTTATATTTAGAATTGTTAGTATTTTTGCTAATATATTCTCCCTTCTTAATTACATAATGACCTTCTTTGTCTCTTTTCCCTGTTTTTGACTTAAAGGCTGTTTTATCTAAGTGTAGCTATTCCTGCATGCTTTTAGTTTTCTTTTCCCTGGAATATTTTTCCCAGCCCTTTTATTTCAATTTATATGTGTGTCGATGGTAAGGTCAGTTTCTTGTAAGTAATATATAGCTGGGCTTTGTTCTTTTTATCCATTCAGTCAATCTATATACTTTAAGAGGGTAATTTAATCTAATTAATTTCGAGGCCATTGTTATGTGAGGCATTGTTTCTGTCATATTGTTAATTGTTTTCTGATTGATTGTCTTATATATTCTTTATTCCCTTCTTTTTCTCTTATTGATTGTCATTTTATTTCGATGATTTCTGTATTAGTACCATTAGAGTCTTTTATCTTTCACCTTTTTGTGATTGTTTTTTACCTGTGAATTTTGTAATTTGTGTGTTTCCATTATGGTAAAGGTGATCCTTTTGCTTCCAGGTTTAGGAATTCTTTGATGATTTTTTGTAAGGCTAGTGTAGTGATAACAAATTCCCTCAAGATTAGCTTGTCTCAGAAAGACTATTTTTTGTTCATTTATGGAGAACCATTTCACTGAATAGTATTCTCTGCTGACAGTATTTTTTTTCTTCCAGTATTTTTTTTCATTTTTATTATTTTAAATTTTGATTTTATTTATTTTTAAATTTTAGATTCACAGGGTACATGTGCAGTTTTGTTACTTGGATACATTGCATGATGCTGAGGTTTTGGCTTTAATTGAACCCTTCACACAGATAGTCAATATAGTACCCAATAGGTAGTTTTTCAGCCCTTGTCTCCTCTCCTTCTTCCCCCTTTTTGAGTCCTCAGTATTTATTCCCATCTTTATGTTCATGTGTGCACATAGTACCCAATAGGTAGTTTTTCAGCCCTTGTCTCCTCTCCTTCTTCCCCCTTTTTGAGTCCTCAGTATTTATTCCCATCTTTATGTTCATGTGTGCACAATGTTTAGCTTCCACTTATAAGTGAGAACATGCAGTCTTTGGTTTCTTGTTTCTGTGTTAATTTACTGAGGATAATAGCCTCCAGCTGCATCCATGCTGTTGCAAAATACATGACTGTATGATTTTTATGACTGTGTAGTATTCCATGGTGTATATATACCACATTGGCTTTATCCAATCTACCATTTATGGGCATCTAGGTTAATTCCATGTCTTTGCTATTGTGTATAACGCTATAATAAATGTGCAGATACAGATATCTTTTTGTTGTTGTTGTTTTTGAGATCGAGTCTTGCTCTATTGCCCAGGCTGGAGTGCAGTGGCACAATCTCAGTTCACTGCACCCTCCACCTCCCGCGTACAAGCGATTCTCCTGCCTCAGCCTCCCAAGTGGCTGGGACTACAGGCTCATGCCACCATGACTGGCTAAATTTTTGTATTTTTAGTAGAGACAGGGTTTCATTGTGTTAGCCAGGATGGTCTCGATCTCCTGACCTTGTGATCTGCCCACCTTGGCCTCCCAAAGTGCTGGTATTACAGGCCTGAGCCATCACACCCAGCCTCTTTTTAGCAGAATGATATATTTACCTTTGGGTATATACCTAGTAATTAGATTGCTGGGTGAAATAATAATTCTATTTCTAAATTTTTGAGAAATCTCCAAACTTCCACAGGGATTGAACTAATTTTGAATATGTCATCATATTTTCTTCTAGCCTATACTTGTGTCCGGAATTGGTGGGTTCTTGGTCTCACTGACTTCAAGAATGAAGCCGCGGACCCTCGCGGTGAGTGTTACAGCTCTTAAGGTGGTGCGTCTGGAGTTCGTTCCTTCTGATGTTCGGATGTGTTCGGAGTTTCTTCCTTCTGGTGGGTTCGTGGCCTCGCTGGCTCAGGAGTGAAGCTGCGGACCTTCGCGGTGAGTGTTACAGCTCTTAAGGCGGCACGTCTGGAGTTGTTCGTTCCTCCCGGTGGGTTCGTGGTCTCGCTGGCTTCAGGAGTGAAGCTGCAGACCTTCGCGGGGAGTGTTACAGCTCATAAAGGCAGTGTGGACCCAAAGAGTGAGCAGCAGCAGGATTTATTGCAAAGAGCGAAGGAACAAAGCTACCACAGTGTGGAAGGGGACCCGAGCGGGTTGCCACTGCTGGCTCAGGCAGCCTGCTTTTATTGTCTTATCTGGCCCCACCCACATCCTGCTGATTGGTAGAGCCGAGTGGTCTGTTTTGACAGGGCGCTGATTGGTGCGTTTACAATCCCTGAGCTAGGCACAAAGTTTCTCCACGTCCCCACCAGATTAGCTAGATACAGAGTGTCGACACAAAGGTTCTCCACGTCCCCACCAAAGTAGCTAGATACAGAGTGTCCATTGGTGCATTCACAAACCCTGAGCTAGACACAGGGTGCTGATTGGTGTGTTTACAAACCTTGAGCTAGATACAGAGTGCCGATTGCTGTATTTACAATCCCTGAGCTAGACATAAAGGTTCTCCAAGTCCCCACCAGAATCAGGAGCCCAGCTGGCTTCACCCAGTGGATCCGGCACTGAGGCTGCAGGTGGAGCTGCCTGCCAGTCCCGCACTGTGCACCCGCACTCCTCAGCCCTTGGGTGGTCGATGGGACTGGGCACCGTGGAGCAGGGGGCGGTACTCGTTGGGGAGGCTGGGGTAGCACAGGAGCCCATGGAGAAGGGGGGGAGGCTGAGGCATGGCGGGCTGCAGGTCCCGAGCCCTGCCCCGCGGGAAGGCAGCTAAGGCCCGGCGAGAAATTGAGCACAGCAGCTGCTGGCCCAGGTGCTAAGCCCCTCACTGCCTGGGGCCGGTGGGGCCGGCTGGCTGCTCCCAGTGCAGGGTCTGCGGAGCCCACGCCCACCCAGAACTCGCGCTGGCCCGCAAGCAATGCGCGCGGCCCCGGTTCCCGCCCGCACTTCTCTCTCCACACCTCCCGGCAAGCTGAGGGAGCCGGCTCCGGCCTTGACCAACCCAGAAAGGGGATCCCACAGTGCAGTGGCGGGCTGAAGGGCTCCTCAAGTGCCGCCAAAGTGGGAGCCCAGGCAGAGGAGGCACCGAGAGCAAGCGAGGGCTGTGAGGACTGCCAGCATGCTGTCACCTCTCATACTGTTTCTGCTGTAAAATCTACTGTTAGTTCAATGGGGTTTTCTTTATAGGTAACTAGATGTTTTTATCTTGGTGCTTTTAGGATTTTCACTTTATCATTTATCTTAGAATGGTTTGATTTCAATGTTCCATGGAGAAGACCTTTTGTGTTGTATCCACCTGGGCGTTATAAAATTTTCTGTATTGGAAAGTCTAAGTCTCTTACTCGAATTGGAAAGTATTTATCGATAATGTAATTAAGTAGGTCTATAATCTTTTTATTTTCTCTTTGTCCTCTGGAATACCAATAAATATAATAATTTTTTTTTTTTTTTGCTTTATGTAGACCCAAGCGTCACAAAGTTTTTGCTACTCATTTTTAATTTTTGTAAAAAAAAATTTCTTACTGGATTATTTCAAAAGACCTGTCTTCAAGTTAAGACATTACTTTGCTTCTTTTTGATCTAGTCTATTGTTTGAGCTTTCAAATAAATTTTGTATCTACTTTAATAAATTATTTAGTTCCAGAATTTCTAGTTTTTTACAGTATCTATTCCATCAGCAAATTTTTCAATCATATCTTATGTATCTGATTTCTTGGTATTGATTTTCAGAATTCTCTTTTAGCTCACTGAAATTTTGAAATTTTCTTTTTGATTGATTAAATTCAATTGCTAGAGAATTATTATGTTTATTTGTAGGTGTCATATTTTCTTGCTTTTAAAAATTTCTTGTGCCCTTACATTTATATTGGTACATCTGCTACAACTGTGACTTTTTCCTATTTTTCAATTTACTTTCATAAAGAGGACCTTTTTCCTGAAGATGTATCTATGGTGTTGGTTTTGTAGAGTACACTGGCTGTGATTGGGGGTTTGCACAGTAGTTTAGATGCTATACGATTTCTTTGCTTTTAAATGGCATTAATGGTATTTTTACATTTATATTGGTATATCTGCTACAACAGTGACTTTTTCCTATTTTTGAATTTCCTTTCATGAAGAGGACTTTTTTTCCTGAAGATGTATCTGTGGTGTTGGTTTTGTAGAGTACATTGGCTTTGATTTGGGGTTTGCACAGTAGTTTACATGCTGTATGATTTCTTTGCTTTTAAATGGTATTAATGGTATCTGTAATTTTCTTAGTTGGTTAGAGTATGATTATTATTGGAAGCTCTGGTAAATTTGTGCTGGGGACTAGGATGCTAGGCTTGCCTGTCTTCAGGCCTCAGGAGTGTCAGTGGTGGGCTGAGTGTGCCTATTTCTTATGGCCCAGGGTAGTTCATGTTGACCTCATAACATTGTTTGAATATTTGTCCCCACCAAAATCTCATGTTGAATTGTAATTTCCAATGCTGGATGCGAGGCCTGGTGGGAGGTGTTTGGACGATGGGGGCAGGTCCCTCGTGGCTTGGTGTTGTCTTCGTGATAGTGAGTTCTCACAAAATCTCCTTATTTAAAAGTGTGTGGCACCTACCCGCTCAACTCTGTCTCTCATTGTCGCTTGCTCCTGCTTTCACCATGCAGCTTCACCATGCTTGTTTCTCCTTCATCTTCTGCCATAATTGTAAGCTTTCTGAGGCCTCCCTAGAAGCAAAGTAGATGCCAGAATAATGCTTTCTGTGAAGGCTGCAGAACCATGAGCCAATTAAAACTCTATTGTATAAATTACCCAGTCTCAGGTATTATTTCACAGTAGTTCAAGAATGGAAAAATACAGAAAATTGGTACTGAGAGTGGAGTATTGCTATAAAAATATGTAAAAATGTGGAACTGACTTTTGAAATGGGTAACAGGCAGAAGCTGGAAGAGTTTTGAGGGCTCAGAAAGATGAGGGAAGGTTTGAAACTTCTTAGAGACTTTTGGAATGGTTATGATCAAATGATGGTAGTGATACGGACAGCGAAGGCCAGGGTGAGGAGGTCTCAGGTGGAAATGAGAAGCTTATTGGAAACTGGAGCAAAGGTCACACATGGTATGCCTTAGCAAAGAGCTTGGCTACATTCTGTTCATGCCCTAGTGATCTGTGAAAAAGTTTGAACTTTATAGTGATGATTTAGGTTATCTGGCAAAAAAAAAAGTTTCTAAGCAGCAAAGTGTTCAAGATGTAGCTTCGCTGCTTCTAACAGTCTACATTTAGATGTGGGAGCAAAGAAATGACTTAAATTTGGAGCTTATATTTAAAATGGAAGCAGAGTGTAAAAGTATAGAAAATCTGCACCCTGTCTATGTGGCAGAGAAAGAAAATATTTTTTCAGGAGAGGAATTCAAGCAAGCTGTGGAGCAACCCCTTGTTACAGAAATTCACGTAACTAAAAGGGATCCAAGTGCTGATAGCCATGAAAACGAGGAAAAAATAAAGGTCTCAAAGGAATTTCAAAAACCTTCATGGCAGTCCCTCCCATCACAAGCCTGGAGACCTAGGAAGAAATAATGGTTTCATGAGCCAGGCCCAGCACCCCACTTCCCTGGGCAGCCTCAGGACACTGCTTCTCATATCTAGGATGCTCAGGCTCCAGCCTTGGCTTAAACGCACTCAGATACTACTTCTGCTGCTGCTCCGGAGAGTACAAGCTGCTGTAAGCCTTGACAGCTTCCAAGTGGTGGTGTTAAGCCTGTAGGCACACAGAGTGCAAGAGTGAATGATGTTTGGCATTCTCTGTGTAGATTTCAGAGGATGTAGAGAAAAGCCTGGGTGCCCAGGCAGAAGCCTGCTGCAAGGGCAGAGCCTGCATAGAGAATCTCTACTATGTTAGTGCCAAGAGGAAATGTAGGCCGGGCGTGGTGGCTCATGCCTGTAATTCCAGCACTTTGGGGGGGCCAAGGTGGGTGCATCACCTGATGTCAGGAGTTCGAGACCAGCCTGACCAACATGGAGAAACCCCATCTCTACTAAAAATACAAAAAAATTAGCTGAGTGTGGTGGCCCATGCCTATAATCCCAGCTACTTGGGAGGCTGAGCAAGGAGAATCGCTTGAACCAAGGAGGTGGAGGTTGCAGTGAGCCAAGATCACACCATTGCACTCCAGCCTGGGCAACAAGAGCAAGACTCTATCATCTCAAAAAACAGGAAATGTAGGCTGGACGCCCTCACAGAGAGTCCCCACTGTGGCACTGCCTAGTGGAACTGTGAAAAAGGTGACACTCACCTCCAGACCCTAGAAGCGTAGATCAATCAGCAGCTTGCCCCTTGCCCTTGGAAAAGCCACAGTCATTCAACAACCTGTGAGAGCAGCCTTGGCGGCTGAATTCTGTAAAGCCAGAGGGGTGGGGCTGCCCAAGGCCTTGTGAGCCCACCCCTTACACCAGTATGCCTTGGATGTGGGACATGGATTCACTGGAGATTATTTTGGAGCTTTAAGATTGAATGACTACCCTGCTCAATTTCAAACTTGCATGTGGACAGTAGCCCTGTATGTTTGGCTGATTTATCTCTTTGGAACAGATATTTTTACCCAAAGACTATGGACTTTTGAGTTAATGCTTGAATGAGTTAAGGCTTTAGGAACCTATTTGGATGGCATGATTGTTTTTTGCAATGTAAGAAAGACATGAGATTTGGGAGGGGCCAGGGGTGGAACGATATTCTTTGAATATTTGTCCCCTTCCAAATCTCATGTTGAATTGTAATCCTCAATGCTAGAGGTGGGGCCTGGTGAGAGGTGCTTTGATCACGGAGGTGGGTCCCTCGTGGCTTGGTGCTGTTTTTGTGATAATGAGTTCTTGTGAGATCTGGTCATTTAAAAGTGTGTGGCACCTCAGCCCTACGCTCTCTCACTTGCTTGCTCCTGTTTTCACCATGTGACGTGCCTGCGTCCCCTTTGCTTTCAGCCAAGATTGTAAGCATCCTGAGGCTTCCCTAAAGGTTGAGCATATGTCATCACCATGCTTTTCATAAAGCCTGCAGAATCATGGGCCAATTAAGCCTTTATTTTAATAAAAAATTACCCAGTCTCATGTATTTATATAGCAAACAATAACAGCCTAATACATTCCAGTATGGCAGTTATCAGCAAAAAGATTCTTGTACCTACAGGTAGCTTGCTCAGATGCTGAGGGTGGCAGCAGTGGGATGTGCAGGTGAGCAGTTTCTTGAGCCTCTAGACAACCATCATGGCATGGATGATGGCGGTAGCTTTCATGGAATGGTTCTTTGGGTCCCAGGATGTGTGCATTAGTGTTGGCAGTGGCTGCAATGGGCTTAGTGTGTCCAGACTGCATGTGGTTCTTTCAGGGATGTGCCGGCTGACAGGGTAGCATCCAGAAGTTTAGGGCCAACCTCATGCTCCTGGGAAGAGTGCTCAGGGGCCCAAGTGGTGGACTAGGTTGTGCAATCCCCAAGACCCTTGACTGTGTTCTGTCTTGGATGGGTAGCAAAACCCGACTGGGTAGGCTTGTGCTCAGGCCCCCTAATGGTGAGAGCAGTTGGCAATGGTGGGTGAGGTTGAGGTGGTCTTCAAGGCCAGGTGGAGCACTTATTTGAGGGATTGTGCCAGCCACACTGAGGCCCTTCCACTGGAGAGGTTGGGGCACATCTTGGTTGCCACAGCCTGGGCTGGAGGATGGCGCACATACGTTGCTCTCATGTCCCATTCTAGGTGGGGCTTACCCCTAGCCCTTGTGTAAGTAGCTTGCACGTAACTCACACCTCATCCCTGACTGCAGTATTTCCCTCCCAGCTGATGGCGAAGTGGCTACTCACCCCATGCTTATGGCCCTTCTAGTCCTGGTGGCATTCACTTACTAGCATTAACAACCACAGCCTATGCTTCAATTGCATCACAGCCACAGCTGTGGCAGCACTCCCAGCTTCTGCCCCAGTCTTAGCAGCAACAGCTTGAATTTTTCTAGTTCCTCAGGTCCAGCATTGCTGGGTCCCAGGATAGCCTTAAGTCTGCCAAAGGCTAGGTTTTAAAATGGCACCTTCCTGGCTGGGCACTGTGGCTCACGCCTGTAATCCCAGCACTTTGGGAGGCTGAAACACGTGGATCACCTGAGGTCGGAGTTGGAGACCAGCCTGGCCAACATGGTGAAACCCTGTCTCTACTAAAAATAAAAAAATTAGCTGGGTGTGGTGGCACATGTCTGTAATCCCAGCTACTCGGGAGGCTGAGACAGGAGAATCACTTGAACCCGAAAGGCAAAGGTTACACTGAGTCGAGATGGCGCCACTGCAGCCTGGGTGACAGAGCGAGATTCCATCAAAAAAAAAAAAAAGGCACCTTGCTGTCACCACTTAATTCTCAAAAAGGGTGTAGAGCTTAGTGCTCCCATAGCCTGTAAAGCAGTTCTATCCCATAAGAGTGTTGATGGTTTCTCTGGTGGCCAGGTTTGCATGGGTCCATGCTGGACATGTGGGCTGCTGAACCTCTCTCACCCTTTCCTCACACTGGGAAGTCACTCCCACCTTCCAGCTGATCCTGGCCAAGCTGCCTGCCTCTCTTCCATCTTCTTCCTTGCTTTTGGTGTTTCCTGCCACTTTTATGTTGAATTAACATGTTCTCTCTTGGAGAATGTATTCCAAGAGTGCTTGTCTATAGTCTATCTTGGTTCTTCTAAGTGGAGGAAGCAGGCACACAATGCTTCCAGTCAGCCATTTTGAAGTCCCTGCATTATCATGTCTGCCAAGAATAAGTAACCTGAGTCTCGTCATGATTAAGCATTGGATAAACTTACTTACTTAGATCAAAAGACATCTTGCAATGTTTAAGATTTAACACTTGAAACCTTAAATACTCTCAAGCTATTGAGAAACTATGTCAGACTGACTATTTCAGATAAAATAAATCCAACAGGTTGTAACAATTAAAGATATTGTAAAATATTAGCTTATATTCTGGATCAAAAAGTAAAGCAGTTGGTAAAATCTGAATGAGGTCTGCATATTTTTGAGAGTGTAGCATCATCTTTAATGTTTTAATTCAGATGATTGTAGTGGGGTATGTTAGAGAGTCCCTTTATTTTGGGCAAATGCACTAAAATTTTTAGTGGATGCTACTTATTCTCAAATTATTCAGAGAACACTTATGTGTGTATGTAAATACAACATATATGCATCCTGAGAGAAGAGAGATAAGAAGAGAGAGAGGGAGGGAGGAAGAGACAGGGAGGAAGAGAAACAGAGAAGTGTAGGGAAAAAGAAAGAGTAAAAATATGATAAAGTGTTAAAAAATTAGAGGAACTGAACAAATTTGGGTGAAGGGTATATAGGACTTTTTGTACTGGTCTTGCAACATTTCTTTAATTTTAAAATTAAATATTAAGAGATAAAGTGCCTATCTTGTAGACAGCATGGTGTGATTTTCGTAGTGAGTTTCAGCAATTTGGGGATTGATCAAAAAGGAAAACATATGATCACCAGAGGTAGTAACAAACACACAATAAGCTTTTATTAGATGGCACTTAGAGTTTCATGAGAAGGGAAGTCTCTTAGAGAATGGCCATACAGAGGCTAAGGCATAGGGGCCATTATACAAAAGGGGAGTAGGGCAAGATAACTTTTAAGTGGGGAAAGAGGGATCAAAGAGCATACTTAAGTAGCTAGGTAATGTCTGTCAGCAGCACAGTGGAGATTCTATGAATTAGAGAGCTCTGAAGGGTTATGGCAGCTTGGAGTCTCATAATTATAAGGTGCTATCTTAATAGGCAACAGCTGTTAGGTGAGACTTTTTTTCAGGATATGCAAAGTAGGAAGGCCTTAAATGGCTAAAAAATCTGTGTGTTTGGGTTATTTTTAAAATAATAGAATATGTAAAAATTTGAGTTTGTCAGGAGTTGTCTTTTGAGCTAAAACAGGTCTCAGCCTGCTGTAGAGAAATAAACAACCTAGGGGCCAAAATATGGTGTCCATGTTTAGTTCAATTATATAACAGGTGTTTCCTTTATTACAATATTTTCCTTTAATTAGCTTGCTTAATTGTTCTGAGCTTAATGTAATTATCGATCAGCATGGGTTTAAATCTAACAAACAATCTGCAATTATTTATGGTTATCTTTTTAAAATTTTCTCCTTTTCTGCCATATTTTGGGTTAATCAAATATATTAAATATTCGATTTTAATTACTCTATTGCATGTTTAACTAGAACTCATTTATTTCAAGTGTTTTTTTTTTTTTTTTCTACAGATTACGGTAGGTATACTTATATCACAGTCTACTTAGAGCTCATATTGTTAAAATTCATATAAATGGAAGAATGTTAGAACAGAAAAAATCAATTTCCCCGATTTTGGGGGCTATTATTTTAATATATTTCACATTTGCACATGCAGTGAACTCCATAATATAAGGTTATTATTTTTGCTTTGAATAATTGGTTGTCTTTCAAAGGGGAAAAATTAAGGAATGCCTTTCCTGTTTCCTTACATATTTACCTTTCCTAGTGATTGTCATTGCTTCCTGTATAACCTAGTTAGTTACTATCTGGTTTCATTTTAAAGACACACCATGAATCATCTAAAACACTTCATAGGGCCTTTTCCTGAGCAGTCCTCTTTATCCAGTACCCTAATAATAATTTTTGTAAATATCCATCTTCAACATTAGTTTCTAGAACTATGAGCATTTGTAATATATTTCTAAGAATGTTCTATAGAGATGATGCTGGGATCAGGGAGACTTCGGTTTGAAGACTGGTTCTGCCATTTTATTGCTATGTGATTTTGGTCAATTTACTTTATCCTGTCAGTCAAATCCCTATTGCCTCATCTGATATATAGGAATAATCACATGTATCTCTTAGAGTTCTGTGACAATTCCAAATGCATTAATATGTCTAAGACAGTGCCTGACATAGAATAGTGTTCAATAAAGAGTAGTAATGATTACAGTATTGGGAGTGACATCACTAGTACTCATAATTTTGACAAATAACTTTACAGTTCTTAACCACAAACTGTAAAAATATTAAATCTCTTGTTTCTCATAATATGAATATGCAAATTAAATTTAATAACTTTAAAATTTCTGCCTCTCAATGTAGCTTCTCTTCAAAAAGCAGAAATTATCAACAACTCCCTTAATTACCTTAAACTGTGTATTAGGTTGTTCTCACACTGCTATGAAGAACTTACCAAGACTGGATAATTTAAAAAGAAAAGAGGTTTATTGGAGTGAAAGTGCCACATGGCTGGGCAGGCCTCAGGAAACTTACAGTCATGGAGGAAGGGGAAGCAAACACGTTATTCTTCACAAGGCAGCAGGAGCGAGAAGTGCCGAGCAAAGGGGGAAAACCCCTTTCTAAAATAATCAGATCTGGTGAGAACTCATTCACTATCATGGGAGCAGCATGGGGGTAACTGCTCCCATGATTTTATTAACTCCCACTTGGTTCCTCCCATGACATGTGGGGATTATGAAAACTACAATATGAGATTTGCATGAGAACACAGCCAAACCATATCAAACTGCATACACAGGTAAACACTTCTATGCTTGGAATTTGGCCATGTCTGTTTCTTAAATTTTAAAATATCTTTGGTATTTAGGCTTAGTTCATACTTCAGATTCATTCAGAAGGCATTAGATAAAAATATGAGGGGTATAAAGTAAATACTTTGTGATTTGAAATACTCTATATGCACAAAAACCACTTAGTGATATTGGTGAAGATATAAAGAATGGCTTGAGGTAAATTAATAATCCTATGATCTGTTGTTTAAAAATAATTAAGGTAGATGATTTTTGCTTGATAACTAACAACCCTCACAAAACATGAAGTATTTTACCAAATTTAATATTGATTTTGTATCTAAATATATTTGGCTGTGACCTTAATATCTCTGGTTATGTGTTCCTTCATTAGAAAAGATAGTTTTAACTTTATACTTAAGAAAATATATAGTTTGAATGTATATAACTTTATATTTATTTTGTAGAATTCTCTCATGAAAATTAATTATAGAAATATTAGCTGAAATAATAATCAATCTATGTTATCTTATAAGTAAGTCTAATGTCTTTCTTTTGGTGTATGATTTACAGGATCGTTTCTGGATAGAGAACATATATTTTCTCCTTTGCCATATTTCGTATAATAACTTATGAAGTTTGAGCTGAAATTGTTTTGCTCTTTTTATTAGGATATATTTATCATGAAAATATAAATCTGTCAGTCTATTACTTTGAACTATTTCATAGTCACTCTTTTCACAATTCCATACTCATGATCTGAAATACATGTTATGTACCACACTACGAATTTCATGTGACACCCTTTGAAACCACTACTAACTTTTCATAAAGTATACAGAGCCAGATAGCATGAGAAAAAGCGTGCCTGAATAAATCTTGAATGCATTTTGGAAAGGAGGGGCAGTAAAACAATGACCTGGAGTAGAACTTTCTAAATCAATTAATTCTCCAGTATTTATAGTTATGTATCATATTAATGTGAATCTTCTTACAATTATTACTGCAGTATTGATTTGTAGTCAATAAACACGACTTAGGGAGAAGGACACCTTTATAAAAATAGCTTAGTTAAAAATCTCTGGGTTAATGATAGTCATTTATGTGAAAGTGCAATAAATACTATTTTTTAAAAAATTTACACACATATTTTAAGTGATTACTTGAGTTGTTTCTTCCTTGATTGTTTTGAGCTTTCAGGAGTTTTCAAGAGTAATATGGATAATGGATATTTTCTGTTGAGAGCAGAGGATGTTATAACTCATTTCTTGAATTACTTGATGCCTAACACAGTGTCTTCAATTTGATTGATAGGTTCCGGAAACTACTCCCTGATAAACTGAGACTCAGGCAACCTCCAATGTTGGTGGCTTTTGCCTTTGCAGATTTAATCCTTAACTCACAACTGAACTTAGCCTGAGGTCTGTGCTCTATTTTCACACTATGCACAGTCATAAACACATTGTTTCTCTCAGGCCACCGGCATATCATTTAGTACTTTCTGACTATGGAGTCTTAGCTGATATCTTCATTGACTGACAACTAATACTAGTGTTAGCATTAAATTAATTAGTTGTAGAAAACTCAAAAATTCTAAAGAGGTATCTTCAAGTTCAAGTGAAATTCTGTTCATTGTATACATCTTGGTAACTCTGTGTAAACTGTACACATTCACTATGGTAATTCACTATTGGAAACTAAATAGGGTACTTTTCTAAAACCTGACAATAATTTAGTACTGGGCACTGCATTTTATTCTACCATTTGCAACAATATAGATGGACCTGAAAGACATTATACTGAGTAAAATAACTCAGCCACAAAAGGACAAATACTGAACGATTCCTTTTATATGAGGCATCTAAAATAGCTAAAGTTACAAAAGTAAACAATAGAATAATGGTTACCGGAAGCTGGGGGTAGGGGGATAGGGGGATAAGGAGAGTTCTTCAATGGGTATAAAGTTACAGTAATACAAGATGAATAAATTTCAGAAATCTGCTGTACTACATAGTGCTTATAATTAACATAAGGTATTGTGTACTTAAAAATTTGTGAGAAGGGTGGATCTCAAGTGCTCTTGCCACAAAAACAAAAATAAAAAAAGGAACACAAGGAAAGAGGTTATGCATATGTTTGTTAGCTTCCTTGTGGTGATGGCAACTCAAGTGTATAAATATGTCAAAACTTACTTACCAAATTGAATCCATTAACTATGTGGAGTTTTTCTGTATACCAACTATATCGCAATAAACCTGGGAAAAAATAAATCAGACATTTCAGTACCTGATCTACTGATTTTCAAAGACTGTACTATAATAATTATTAACATAAACATTTAAATATTTTAGCTGACATTTTAAATGTTTCGCAAAACATTCCATGCTCATGGATAGGAAAAATCAATATTGTTAACCTGGTAATACTGCCCGAAGCAATTTATAGATTCAGTGCTATTTCTATTTTTTTCTTCAATTTTTAAAAGTTTTGGGTAAATGAGCAGGATGTGCAGATTTGTTACATGGGTAAACATGTGCCATCGTGGTTTGCTGCACAGATCATCTCATGAAACAGGTATTAAGCCCAGCATCCATTAGCTATTCTTCATGATGCTCTCCCTCCCCCAATCGCCAACCCTCTGAGACTCCAGTTTGTGTTGTTCCCCTTGCCACCCTGTGTCCATGTGTTGTCATTATTCAGCTCTCACTTATAAGTAAGAACATGTGGTGTTTGGTTTTCTGTTCCCAGCATAGTTTGCCGAGGATAATGGCTTCCACCTACATCCATGTCCCTGCAAAGGACATGATCTCAATCTTTCTTCTGGCTGCATCGTTTTCCATAGTGTACATGTACCACATGTTCTTTATCCAGTCTATTACTGTACATGTACTATTATTGATGGGCACTTAAGTTGATTCCACATCTTTGCCCTTGTGAATAGTGCTGCAATGAACATACGTGTGCAGGTATATTTATAACAGAATAATTTATATTTTGGGGGGTATATACCCAGTAATGGGATTGCTGGGTCAAATAGTATTTCTGCCCCTGGGTCACTGAGGAATCACCACACTGTCATTTACAGTGGTTGCACTAATTTATAATCCCACTCACAGTGTAAAAGTGTCTCTTTTTCTCTGCGATCTTGCCAGCATATATCGATTTTTGACTTCTTAGTAATGATATAGGAGTTAAGAAGGAATTACTTAAGCAGATAGCAAGGGCATGGGAGTTCTTGGTAAGGCTTTCCTTTTTAATGAAAAGCAGCCCCATATCATTTTCCTTTCTAACGAAGAGCAGCCTGTAAAATCGAGCTGCAGACATAGATACTGGCAGTTGTGCCAATCATGTTCAAGATAGTGGCTCCATCTTCCCTCTCTTTGTAGGCCATGTGTACAGTAAGAAGCAGACAAGATTGCACTGATCCTAAAGCTCATTTGCATAATAAGATTAGGGTGGGGTGACCAGCCTTCCCCCACAAACTATGTAGATGTCATACCTGATCAAATCCATCCAGCCTGCCTATAAAATCTGCTGCGGTCTGCCACCTCCCCCCTTTTATCAGAGATCTCTCTCTCTCACAAACAAAAAAAGCTGCTCTCCACTCTCCTTTCTCCTGGATAACAACAATTCTAGACACATTCTGAGCCAGAAGAGAATCCACTGCCCTGAAGGAAAGAACCCAGTCCAAGGAGGATACATCACTGGATGACAAAGACCCCTTAAGTTCTAAATAACCAGCAACAATATGCAGATTGTACATCATGCACCTTAGGTGACACTCTGACAATAGCTACAATCAAGTGAGACTCAGAACTTTGTCAGCTGTGCTGGCTATGAGAAAAGATGTCTTCTGCTTGGGAAAAGTAATGGGGAAAGTAAAGGGGATTTTTTTTCTTGCACCTTAGATACCACCTGAGCCACAGGGTGGTAGAGCACCAAATGGGCTTTTGAAGTCCAGGACATGGCTCTTGGACAGCATTTCTAGACCTGCCCTGGATCAGAGGGAAGCCCAAATTGCTGAAAGGTGAGTCCCAACCATTGGGTGGTGGTGGTAGCCAAAGGATGAGGTCTATCTGCCTTTGGGAAGGGGGAAGAATAGTGGGAAGAACTATATCTTGTAGATTGAGTGCCAGCTTAGCCGTATTACAAAAGAGTATCAGGTAGATTGCTAAGAATTATGACTCTAGTCCCTGTCTCTGAGATGGCAGCTCTGGATACATCCAGAACCTCAGAAAACACATGACCCTAAATGGCAGGGCACAGGATTGGTTGTCTTTGCCACATGCTTATTGTAGAGACCCAGGGCCTTGAGATAACATAGGCCATAAAGAGGGAGTGGTTACAGCAGGCCTTGGATGAGACTCAGTGCTGTGCTGGCTTCAGGTCTGACCCAGCACAGTTATACTGGTAGTGGCCACAGCAGTGCTTGTGTCACTCCATCCCCATATCCAGGTGGCTCAGAACAGAGAGAGTGACTTCATTTGGAAGGACGTAAGAAAACAACAACAACAAACACAAGAGTCTCTTCTTTGTAATCCAGAGAATTCTTTTAGGTCTTGTCCAAGAACATCAAGGTGGTACCTCTACAAGTCTGCAAAAACCACAGTGTTACTGAGCTTGGAGTGCACCCTAAAGTAGATACAGCTTAGAAAACAGCAACCAATACATTTTAAATATCTGGAAAGTTTTCCAAAAAGTGGGTACAAACAAGCCCAGAGAGTGAAGATTACAATAAATACCTAACTCTTCAATTCCCAGACGCTAAAGAACATCTACAAGCCATCCAGAACAACATGACCTCACCAAATAAACTAAATAAGGCAGGAGTACAATTCTGGAGAAACAGAGACATGTGATCATTCAGAAATAGAATTTAAAATAACTATTCTGAAGAAACTCACTCAAAGAAATTCAACACAACGTGAAGAAATAAATCATGATTCTATCAGAAGAAATAAAGTTAGAGAACACCAAGCTGATTTAACCCAAAGAAGACTACCTCAAGGCATTTTATTATCAAACATTTCAAAGTCAAAGATAAATAAAGGATTATAAAAACAGCAAGAGAAAAGAAACAAATAACATACAATGGAGCTCAAATACATCCGGGAGCAGACTTTTCAGTGAAAATCTTACAGGTCATGAGAGCATGTCATGACGTATTTAAAATGATAAAGGAAGAAAACTTTTACTCCAAAATAGGATATCTGGTGAAAATATGCTTCAAACATAAAAGAGAACTTAAGACTTATCCATATGAATGAAAGCTGAGAGATTTCACGAATACCAGACCTATCCTACAAGAAATGCTAAAGAGAGTATTTTGATCATAAAGGAAATGACATTAATGAGTGATAACAAATCACATGGAGGTATAAAACTCACTGCTAATAGTAAGTACATAGAAAAACACAGATTGTAACACTGTAACTGATGTCTTTAAACAACTCAAGTAGAAACAATAAAAACAAACCAATCAAATATAACAAATATGAGAAATATTTAAGACATAGTCAATTCAATAAGACATGAATAGAAACGAGAATATTAAATAGTGGAATGCACTCAAGTTGTAACATTCTTATTAGTTCTATTTTTGCTGGTTTGATTGTTTTATGCAAACAGTGTTATTTTGTTATAAGCTTAAAATAATGAATTATAAGATAGCATTTGCAAGCCTTGTGGTAACCTCAAACAAAAAAAAAAACCATAAAACGTAAACAAAAAAAGCAAAATTTAAATCACGTTACAAAAGAAAATTGTCTTCACTAAAAGAAAGACAGTAAGAAAACAAAGTAGAAGACCACAAACAACCCGAAATAAAATAAAATGATAGGAGTAAGTAAGTCATCACTTTTCAATAAAATCATTGAATGCAAATGGACTATAAATGGAAAATAAATTCAATATACAAATGCAATGATTTTCAATAAAAACATTGAATGTAAATGGACTATATAATTCCCAATCAGAAGACTTAGAGTGGCTGAATGGAGCAAAAAACAAGACGCAATGTTATTTTGCCTACAAGAAACATACTTCACCTAAAAATATACCTACACACTTAAAATAAACTGAGGACAAAAAATATTGTATGCCAATGGAAACCAAAACAGAGGAGTAGCTGCACTTACATCAGACAAAATAGATTTTAAGAAAAAAAACTGTAAAAAGAGACAAAGAAAGTTATGATATAATGATAAAAGTGTAAATTCAGCAAAAGAATATAATGATTGGTTGTAAATATATGTACACCCAACAATTGAACACCCAGATATATAAAGCAAATATTATTAGCACTAAAGAGAGAGCTAGACCCCAACAAAATATCTTGAGACTTCAACATCCCAGTCTCAACATTAGACAGATCTTCCAGACAGAAAATAAACAAGAAAACACTAGACTTAATTTTCACTATTCCAAATGGATTTAATAGGTATAAACAGAACATTTCATCCAACAGCTGCAGAATACACATTCTTTTCTGCAGTACATGATCATTTTTAAGGCTAGCCTATCTTAGGCCACAAAACAAGACTTAAAACATTCAGAAAAATTGAAATAATATCATGTATCTCCTTTGAACACAATAGAATAATGCTAAAAATAAGTAACAAGAGGAATTCTGGAAACTATACAATTACATGGAGATTAAACAACATCCTCCAGAATGACAAGTAGGTCAATGAAGAAATTAAGAAAGAAATTTAAAAATATCTTCAAAGAAACAATAATGAAAACACAACATATGAATACATAGAGAATACAGCAAAACCAGGACTAAAAAAAGTATAGCTGTAAGTGCCTACATAAAAAAAAAATCTTCAAATAAATAACCTAATAATGCAAAGAAACTAAAATGTGTTTTTTTGAAAAGTTTTAAACAAAATAGACAAACCTTTAGCCAGAGTAACTAAGTAAAAAGTAGCGAAGACCCAAATAAATTAAATCAGAGATAAAAAAGGAAACATGAAAACCGATACCACATAAATTAAAAAAGGATAATTAATGGCTAATCTGAGCAACTCTATGCCAGTAAATTAGAAAATCTAGAGGAAACTGATGAATTCTTAGACAAATACAATCTACCAAGTTTGAGCCGTGAAGAAATCCAAAACTTGAACAGACCAATAACAAGTAATAAGATCAAAGCTGTAATAAAAGTCTACGAGTATAGAAAGGCCCAGAAACCAATGGTTTCACTGTTGGATTCTATCAAGCATTTAAAGAAGAATTAATTCAAATTCTATTCACATTATCTGGAAAAATAGAGTAGGAAAGAATACTTGTAAACTCGTTCTATGAGGACAGCATTACCCTGATACCAAAGTCAGACAAAGACACATGAAATAATAATTTAAAAAATTACAGACCAATATTTCAAATGAATATTGATGTAAGAATATTCAACAAAATACTAGCACACAAAATTCAACAATACATTAAAAATATTATTCATTATGATCAAGTGGGGTTCATCCCAAGGATGCAAGGACAGTTGAACATATGCAAACCAATAAATGTTATACATAATATCAAGAGAATAAAGGACAAAATCCATATTATCATTTCAATTAATTCTGAGTAGGCATTTGATGAAATTCAACATTTTTCATGATTAAAATAACCTCAAAGAACTGGGTATAGAGGAAGCATAACTCAACATAATGAAAGCCATATATGACAGAACCACAAGTAGTATCATATTGAGTGGGGAAACACTGAAAGCCTTTTCTCTAAAACCTGAAACGTGACAAGAATGCCCACTGTCACCAGTATTATTTGACATGTATTAAAGGTCCCAGTTAAAGCAATCAGACAAAAGATAGAAATACAGGGCATCCAAATTAAAAATAAATAAGTCAAATTATCCTTGTTTACAGATAATGTAATCTTATATTTGAAAAAATCTAGAATTCATCAAAATATATTAGAACTAATAAACAAATTCAGTAAAGTTGTAGGATATAAAATCAGCATACAAAAGGCAGTAGTACTTGTTTATGTCAACAGCAAACAATATGAAAATGAAATCAACAAAATAATCTCATTAACTACAGCTACAAATAGAATGAAATAACTTGGAATTAATGTAATAAAATAAGTAAAGTAAATCTTTCCAATGATAACTATAAAACATTGATAAAAGACATGGAAAGGGACACAAAAAATCAAAAGATATTCCATATTCATTGATTGGAAGTATCATTATTGTCAAAATGTCTATACAATCTAAAGCAATCTACAGATTCAATGCAATTCCTATCAGAATACCATGGCATTCTTCACAGAAATAGAAAAAATAAACTATGCTAAAACGTATATGGAGACACAAAAGACTCAGAATAGTCAAAGCTCTCTTAAGCAAAAATAACAAAACTGGAGGATTCACATTATCTGACTTCAAATTATATTACAGAGATATAGTAACCAAAACGGTATGGTAATTGGCAAAAAAAAAAAAAATGGATACATAAACCACTGGAACAAAATAGAGAACCCAGAAATAAATCCAAACATCTACAGTGAACTCATTTTCTACAGGTTTCAAGAACATACTTTGGGGAAAGAACAGTCTCTTCAATAAATGATGCTGGGAAACCTGGATATTCACATGCAAAATAGTAAATATATACCCATATCTCTCACTATATAAAAAATCAAATCAAAATAGATTAAAGACTAAAATTTAAGACCTCAAAGTATAAAATGACCAAAAGAAAACCTTGAGGAAACTCTTCAGGACACTGGAGTGGGCAAAGACTTCTTGAGCCCACAGGCACAGACAAGCAAAGTAAAAATGAACAAATATGATCACATCAAGTTAAAAAGCTTCCACACAGCAAAGATAACAATCAACAATTTAAAGAGACAACCCACAAAATAAGAGTAAATGTTTGCAAACTCTTTATCTGACAGGGGATTAATAAACAGAATATACGAAGAGTTCAAACAACTTTTTAGGAAAATTTTAATAATCTTATTAAAAATGGGTAAAAAAGCTGAATAGATATTTCTCAGAAGAAGACATACAAATGTCAGTTTTATGAAACTGTGCTGAACATCATTGTTCATGAGAGTATTGCAAACAAAGCTACAAAGAGACATCATCTCATCCCTGTTAAAATTGGTTTTATTTAAAAGACAGGCAATAACAAATGCTGGTGAGAATGTGGAGAAAGGGAACCCTCTTACACTGCTGGTAGGAATGTATTTTAGTACAACCACTAAGGAAAACAGTTGGAGGTTCCTCTAAAAACCAAAGATAGAGCTACTATACAGTCGAGCAACTTACTACAGGGTATATACCCCCCAAAAGTGAAATCAGTATATTGAAGATAATCTTCACTCCCATGTTAATTGCAGCACTGTTCATAATAGCTAAGATTTGAAAGCAACCTAAGTATGCATCAACAGCAGAATGGATAAGGAAAATGTAATACATTACACAGTGGACTACTATTCAGCTGTAAAAAGAATGAGATCTTTTCATTTGCAAAAATATAGATGGAATTGGAGGTAAACCAGGCACAGAAAGATAAACATTGCATATTCTCACTTATTTGTAGGATCTAAAAATTGAAACAATTGAACTCATAGAGATGGAGAGTAGAAGAGTAGTGACTGGGTGAGGAGGAGTAGGAATTATTAAGAGGTAAAAAAAGTAGTTAGAAAGTATGATTAAGACCTAATATTTGGTAGAACTGGGTGACTATAGTAAAATAATTTAATTGTACAGTTTGAAATAATTATGAGTATAATTGGATTGTTCAAAACACAAAGAATAAATGTTTGAGGTTATAGATACTGTATTAATGTATTACCCCGATGTGATTTTACACATTACATTTCTGTATCAAAATAGCTTATGTAACTCATAAATATATACGCCTACTATGTACATACAATATTTAATAATGTAAAAATTCAATAGCACATACCAAAAGAGAGGTAGACAAAACAATACTTCCAGCATGAAAACAGAATCTACTGTTGGCCAGGACAGTTAGGTAAGGGTTCCTAGAAAAAAAATTGAAGTAAATATCTTGGTGTGAAGAAATGTGAGAGGTAAATTCCAGACAGAAGAGAAATAAGCACATAGAAGAGTAACAAATACCTATTAAATCCTGCCTTTTTCAGTAGAACAGCCTATGACCTAATATTTCATCTATCTGAAACAATAAAAGTTTCAACATTTATTGCAGTCTCATTTAACAGTTAAAATATTGTATCTAAATTCAAAAGACTATGTCAAGTTTTAACTATACTGTTTTGTATAATTCTCAAGAGCAAGTTCTTCTCCTATTTAAAGTATGAGGTACTACAAAATACCATTAGGAAACATTGTACAAAAATGAAAACTGGAATCCATACAGAAATGCGCTAAATTTAAGACACACTAAATAACATAAAGGTGCATGCCTGACATTTCACATATATAGGTGATGGTGCCATTCCAATGTTTATTGAATTTTGTACATTCAATGATAGTTTTTACTTAATTATAAATTTGGCTTTTGAAATGGTTTTATGGCATATCATTTGATAAGCTAGACTCAATAAGCAATTGATGATTCATTTTTATTACTGTGGCCATTTACTATTGAAAATTAGTAATCTTGCCATGCAAACTAAATTGCAAAAATTACTATTGCTAGGATAACAAATATAATAGTCAAATCATATTGCTTGGAGCTTTGTAAAACACACAGGTATCAAAATTAAAACAGAATTTGCCAGGAAAATGATCTAATATTATTACTCCTTATATCAGTGTATAGAAACCAATTTTATGATTGCATACTGCATAAAGGTAAAGTGTTTATTATACCAGAAAATGTATATGTGTTAAACCAGTAATTAACTGAATTGGTAGGGAAAAATTATGAAGTGTACATAACAAGTGTCTGTTTCTCTCTCTCATACAAACACACATCCATGCACAAACACACAAGCGGGAGATTCTAGAGTCAAGCCACTAAACTTATCTTACCTTCAGTTTCTTTATTAATAAAATGATGATTAAACACAAGGAAACACACACACACACAAAGTTCTGTTTTTCTTATCTTACAGAATGTTTGTTTAGAGAAAATGAGATAATTTGTGTAAAAATCCTTTATAAACTCTAACTCATGGTTATAGCTAATAATGAGACATGAAGAAGACACCATTAAAGAACTCCATTAAAAACTCAACAATGTTGATATATTTCTACCCTGAATATTTCGCTGGACAAGTAAACAACTGACAAATCCAACAGAGTCACATCTTCCATCAAATATTTTTATCCTTGAATGTCAATTGAAATTCCAATTGATAGAAACAACTCTTAGTAAGAAGTTGAAAAAAAAAGTCAATAGCCACAGCCAATGGTCATAGGCATAACCCAGATAAAACTGGGCATTCTCATTCTCAATTTAAAGCATGTTTCAGTTTGGAGACACATGGAAATAAAACTTCAATTGGACTCTAAAAATGCATTCAGAACAGTGTACATCTTTTTCGATGGAATCTTGAAGATACAAAGAAGAAAAATAGCCTAATCACATAGCCAAACTCTCTAAAACTTTTTCCTCATCACTTTGTTCTAAATCCATACCTAACTATGGCTACTTTGATCTCTTTCTCTTCTCCCACAACTCTCTTGTCTAGTTGCTTTCATGAGATTATTCCTCCTTTGGTGATTCTCACTTCATCATTTTACTTTCTGGATATTTTATTTTTCTTCACCAGTTTCTCTATGTATACATTATTTTGAATATTTTAATCCCTGTTCCTTAGATTTTTCAATTTTATGTCTCAAAAAATTATGCTACTCAGCAAAACAACAAGAAATTCAGAAGCAGAAAGGTTCCTCCTTCCTAAAAATTGGGTAAGCATTGGAAAATAATTTTACAGGAATATGTATATTTCTTTCTGAAGCAAACGGACTTCTTGGGGAGATATTTATCTTTGTCAACCTGAACTTTTAAAAATCCACTTGATGAGATATAGCAGTCAGGAAAACAAATCCTTGAAGTTGTAGATCGGAAAGTTTATACCTTAAAAGACATACACTTTCCTCTACCCACGCACTCATAGAAGGAAATGCCTGTTTTTTGTAGAGCTTAAATTTTCCCATTACAAAAAAAGTTAACAAGACTGTAAATGTATCTATATACGGAGAAGATGATGATGTCTCAAGAAAATTGAAATATAATATAAAAACATTATAACTACAAATTTTGGGGCTAGTTCTGAAACAAGTAATGAAAACCAGATTAGAAATGAAATAAAACATTTGGAAATATATATATATATATAAAAATCTATCTATAAATTGAATATATCATATTCAATATAAGATAACATATATGATATATAATATATCATATGATACATGATACAATATATCATAAAGGTGACATTTCAAATCACAGAGAGATAAATGAATTAGATGACCTTGGGACAAGTTTGAAATAAAATATAAATAGACTCCTATTTTTTCCATATACAAATAAATGTATTCTAGAGACATATTAAGCATACATATTAAATTATTGAAAGAATATGTCAGGAAATTTACATAAATAAAGTTTGAATGGAAGACAAACAAAAAATGGAAGGTTTCAGAACATAACTACAAAAGCAAATCAATATTATTAAAGATTTCATAAACAACATTCAATGTAAGTTCTTAATGAGTAAAAAAGTGCTACAAAGTTAGTAAAGATTAATTCACCCCAATATAAAAAGAGCTCTCAGAGTTCAACAAGAATACAATACAAATGACAAAGAAAATGTAATGGATGCACTAATTTTCTTCCA